>NW_019268526.1:1658944-1703784 GCF_002738365.1 Cucurbita moschata | reverse complement strand
AAGTTGTGAGCTTGAGGGTTTTTTCCTGCATAAGGATGATCAATAATATGGGGCAAGGCCGGTTGTCGTCCACTTACAATTTCGAAGGGACTCTTCCCTGTAGATGAGCTGGTTTGGCAGTTGAAGCAAAATTGGGCGACGTCCAACAATTGTATCCAGTTCTTTTGGCGAGCGTCGACGAAGTGACGTAAGTATTCTTCGAGCAAGCAATTGAACCGTTCTGTCTGTCCATCGGTCTGAGGGTGATAACTCGAGGAGATGTTCAAGGTTGTTCCCAAGAAAGCGAATAACTCAGTCCAGAACGTCCCAATGAATCTGCCATCCCTATCACTGATGATGCTCGACGGGATGCCCCATAACTTTACAACGTGTTTGAAAAACAGTTGGGCTGTGAGTTCCGCCGAGCATAATTTGGGAGTGGGGATGAATGTCGCATATTTGGAGAATCGGTCTACAATAACCAAGATGGCGTCATATTCCCCGACCTTTGGGAGGTGCGTTATGAAGTCCAGAGATACACTTTCCCAGGGTCTCGTTGGCACAGGTAGAGGTTCCAAGAGTCCAGAGACTTTGGCTTTCTCGACCTTATCCTGTTGGCAGATGAGGCACGTCTTGGTGTATTGCATGATGTCGTCTCGCATGTTTGGCCAGAAGTACCCCTTCTTTATTAGGGCGTATGTTCTTTGCCACCCAGGATGTCCGGCCCACAAGGTATCATGACATTCTTGAATGAGCTTCTTCCTCAGTTCCCCCATTCTTGGGACGTACAATCTGTTTCCTTTGGTTATCAAGAGGTCCCCCTCAACCCAAAACTGCCGTGTCTTTCCAGCCTTAGCTAGTTCGACAACAGCTTTGGCCGATGGGTCTTTGTGTAAATGTTCCTTGATGATGTCGCGCATCGATCCATCGATCTTACTTGAGTGAATATGGGCTAACATGCACAGGGCCGCATGTTCGCCCTTCCGACTCAGCGCGTCGGCTGCTTGATTACTCTTCCCTGCTTTGTGTTCGAACTTGAAGTCGAACTCGGCCAACGACTCCTGCCACCGAGCCTGTTTTGCTGTTAACTTTGGTTGCTCAAAGAAGTGGCAAGTGGCGCTGTTATCCGTCTTCACTATGAACTGTGATCCTAAGAGATACTGTCTCCAGACTCGAAGGCAATGGACTACAGCCAGCATTTCTTTCTCGGAGACAGTGTATCTTCGTTCGGCATCGTTGAGCTTTCGACTTTCGTAGGCGATGGGGTGGCCTTCTTGAATAAGGACTCCACCGAGAGCAAAGTCGGAAGCATCGGTTTCAACTTCAAATGGCTTAGTGACGTCTACCAACCCGAGGACAGGACCCCTCGTCATGGTTGTTTTCAGGTTTTCAAAGGCCATTTGACAATCATTCGACCACGACCAAGGGTGGTCTTTCTTCAACAGCTCAGTCAATGGGGCGGCTCGTCGTGAAAACCCTTCGACGAACCGCCTATAATAGTTGGCTAGTCCTAAGAAGGACCGCAATTCAGATACGGAAGTAGGAACCTTCCATTCTTGGATAGCTTTTATCTTGTCGCTATCCATACTAATTTGTCCACATCTGACGACATGTCCAAGGAAGTTGATGCATGTTTGTGCGAATGCACATTTCTCCTTCTTCACATACAGCTGGTTCTGTCGGAGTTTGTCAAACACTAACTTCAAATGCACTTTGTGTTCCTCGAGGGTTGTACTGTAAACAACAATGTCGTCGAGGTATACTATGACGAACTGATCCAGGTATTCGTAGAAAACCTGGTTCATCAACGTGCAGAACGTAGCTGGGGCGTTTGTCAAGCCAAAGGGCATTACTAGGAATTCGAAAGCCCCATATCTTGTTACGCACGTCGTCTTGGGTTCATCCCCTTCGGCAATACGTACTTGGTAATATCCTGATCGTAAGTCCAACTTCGTGAAGTACTTGGCCCCGTGAAGTTGGTCGAACAAGTCGGATATTATCGGCAGAGGATACTTGTTGCGTACTGTCACCTTGTTTAAGGCTCTATAGTCTATGCACAGGCGCAACGTCCCATCTTTCTTCTTCTGGAATAGTACGGGGGCTCCATAAGGGGCCTTTGCTGGGCGAATGAACCCCGCCTTCAACAACTCATCCAGTTGTTTCCTCAATTCGGCTAGCTCGGGCGGAGCCATCCGGTATGCGTTCTTTGCTGGCGGCTTAACCCCGGGAAGGAGTTCGATTTCGTGGTCAATGCCTCGACGAGGTGGTAGTGTTTGTGGTAGACTCTCTGGCATGATGTCGGTATAGCTGTCTAGTACTTCCTTGATTTCCTCTGGGACAGTCTCTTCGGTGGTTGCTTCTTCTATCAGTGGTATGGCCATAAACGTAGGTTCCTCTCGTGCGAGTCCCCTTTTCAGTTGTATGGCCGAGATCATTCGAAGATTACCTGGTTGCTTGATGCTTGCAGGTATTACTGTGGGATTACGGTCGGTGATCACCAAGCATTTTGCTAATGGCATTGGGATGACCTTGTGTTCTAGGAGGAACTCCATCCCAAGTACCACGTCGAAGTCATCCATGCGAACCACGACAAGGTCTAGCTCTCCAGTCCAATCCCCTATTTTGAAGGGGACTCTCTTGGAAACTCCCACAATAGGCAAGGCCTCGGAGTTGACAGCTTTCATCTTCCCCGGGTCTTTTCCTATGGTGAGTCCCAATCTTCTGGCTTCTTGATCGGCAATGAAGTTGTGGGTTGCTCCAGAGTCTATCAAAGTGCTCTTGCTCGGTTGAGAGTTTATTGTGGCATCTACGAACATGAGCCCTTTCTCTAGTACCTCCTTCGGTTCAACTTTCCGTTGGAGGGCCGACAAGAATTTGAGTGCGCCCATTCGGGGGTTGTCGTGATCTTCCTTCTTGTCTAGCAGAGTCTCGACCCTTGCTTCATTGCTCTCCTGAATGGACACTTGAAGTGCAGTGAGAGAGGCCCGATGAGGGCAGTATGATACCTTGTGGGGGCCTTTACACAACATGCATTGCAAAGGTGTCGTCGGGTGGTTCTTTTCAGTATGATACCTTGTGGGGGCCTTTACACAACATGCATTGCAAAGGTGTCGTCGGGTGGTTCTTTTGATGGTAATGCCCTCGAGAAGTCCCCGCTTGATTGTTCTGAGGAGGCCTATCCGTCCATCCATTCGGTCTGTTGGGACTTCCATTTCGCTGGCCTGGTGGTCTATATGGTTTGCCCCCATTGTTTGGGGCTGGTGTCGCTCTTCTTTGGGATCCTGCTTCGTTCCCACAGTCTACGAGTCTCTCGGCGCAGGCCATTGCAGCAGCTAGGGTTTGGACCCTGCTCTCATGTATCTTTGTTTTGGCCCACGGCTGTAGACCATTTATAAAGAAGAACACCTTGTCCTTCTCTGCCGTGCCCCTGATATCCAGCATCAGGGTTGAGAACTGTCTGACGTAGTCCCGTATGTTTCCAGTGTGTTTCAGGGCTACTATTTTCTCCATTGCTACATGCCCTGCGTTTTCGGGGAGGAATTGTTCCCTCAACTCTCTCTTGAGGTCCTCCCATGAGTCGATGGTGCACAATCCATCCTCGATGTCTTGCACCTTCGTACGCCACCACAGTTTGGCGTCGTCTATGAGATACATCGCGGCTACAGTCACCTTCTTGTCGTCGGTACAAGCCGTTGTGGCTTTGAAGTACTGTTCGACGTCAAAGATGAAGTTCTCCAACTCCTTGGCGTCCCGATTCCCTTTGAAGGATCTAGGGTCTGGGAACCTTAGTTTATTGGATCCTGTATTAGTTTGTCCAGCCGCGACACCTTCCACGGCTTTCATGGTAATTTCGATTCGAGTGCTCATGGCGGCCATCCTTTCTTGGAGGTCGTCGACTGTTGATCTGAATTCATCAGCCAATCCATTGAACAAACTCATCATTGTGGTTTGTAGTACGTCGAACTCTTCGCCACGTCCCTCTTTGTGTGCGACAGAGCTATCCGGACTATCAGACGGTTTTGGGCTGCTCGTAGGAGCAACTCTTTCTTCGAGCGAGGTCACTCGAAACAATAGTTCTGCGATTGGCAACCCATCCAGGCGGTTGCCCATTGCGTCGACTTGGACGACTTTCTCACTCAGTTCGGTCACCCGTGTTTCCAGGAAACGGAGGGTGTCAGGGACTTCTTTGAGGAACAGCATTTCCTCCTCTATTAGCGTAAGCCGGTCGGCTTGTGCTTTGGGTGTCGACTTTGTCGTCGACATGATCTCGGTCTATATGACGTTACGGAGCTAACAAAGCTCTGATACCCCGTGACACAATCGCGCTTTCGAAGGCAGCGGACTAGCGATTGTGCGGCACTCACTTTCCAGCAACAAGTGAGTTGAGCCTATTTGTTCTTGCGTCGCCTACGGCCAAGCGACGTACGGTCAAGCCTCTAGCCTCGGTTTTAAAAGAAGGTTTTAGAAAACGAGGAGAGAGAGATTTGAGAAAGAGAGATTTTAGAAAGAGACGTTATATAAGCAAGCAAGAGAAAGATAACAACGGCTTAGCATATATAACCTTGGGTAGGGAGAAGTTGACGACTAGTCATATCCCCCTATAGTACATTCTGGGCCATTTTAGTTCTGGCAGGCGTAGACATGATATTTTTGAGGTGTCATACGCTTTAGAATTACAAAAGGAAAAACACTAGAATGAAAAGACATGACAAGGGTTTGGCTTGTCATGGGCATGCGGCCATGGGCAACATGCCCTGGACAAGCATGACCGTGACATCCTCCCCCACCTAATTGGTTGACGTCCCTGTCAACCGACTACTTTCATACCTTGCGATGTGGGTGGCGGCGGAGTTCAGATCTTCGGCGCGTTCCCAGCTTGTTTCCTCTGTAGGGAGATTCTTCCATTTGACAAGGAATTCACGAATCGTCCGTACAGGTCTTCCTATCTTCCTAACCCTGTCGGCTAGGATCTCTTCCACTTCCTTTGTTTCTTTTTGCTTCAGATCGATGTTCGGTCTTGTGGTTGTATTTCGTTGGTCGTCGTCTGGATCAGGGTGATAGGGCTTCAAGTTGCTCACATGAATGACGGGGTGGATTTTCATCCATGCGGGTAGTGCCACTCGGTAGGAGGTAGCCCCGATCTTTTTAAGGACTTCAACCGGGCCTTCATATTTACGAACTAGTCTCTGGTCCTTTCGGCTACGAAATCTGATCTGTTCTGGTCTCAGCTTGATAAGGACTTGATCTCCTGCACGAAAATGAAGGGGGCGACGCTTCTTGTCCGCCCATTTCTTCATATGCTTGGAAGCCTTCTCTAAATATGCCCGGGCTATATCTGTTGTCTGCTTCCATTCCCTTGTAAAGTTGTGAGCTTGAGGGTTTTTTCCTGCATAAGGATGATCAATAATATGGGGTAAGGCCGGTTGTCGTCCACTTACAATTTCGAAGGGACTCTTCCCTGTAGATGAGCTGGTTTGGCAATTGAAGCAAAATTGGGCGACATCTAGCAATTGTATCCAGTTCTTTTGGCGAGCGTCGACGAAGTGACGTAAGTATTCTTCGAGCAAGCAATTGAACCGTTCTGTCTGTCCATCGGTTTGAGGGTGATAACTCGAGGAGATGTTCAAGGTTGTTCCCAAGAAAGCGAATAACTCAGTCCAGAACGTCCCAATGAATCTGCCATCCCTATCACTGATGATGCTCGACGGAATGCCCCATAACTTTACAACGTGTTTGAAAAACAGTTGGGCTGTGAGTTCCGCCGAGCATAATTTGGGAGTGGGGATGAATGTCGCATATTTGGAGAATCGGTCTACAATGACCAAGATGGCGTCATATTCCCCGACCTTTGGGAGGTGCGTTATGAAGTCCAGAGATACACTTTCCCAGGGTCTTGTTGGCACAGGTAGAGGTTCCAAGAGTCCAGAGACTTTGGCTTTCTCGACCTTATCCTGTTGGCAGATGAGGCACGTCTTGGTGTATTGCATGATGTCGTCTCGCATGTTTGGCCAGAAGTACCCCTTCTTTATTAGGGCGTATGTTCTTTGCCACCCAGGATGTCCGGCCCACAAGGTATCGTGACATTCCTGAATGAGTTTCTTCCGCAGTTCCCCCGTTCTTGGGACGTACAACCTGTTTCCTTTGGTTATCAGGAGGTCCCCCTCAACCCAAAACTGCCGTGTCTTTCCAGCCTTAGCTAGTTCGACAACAGCTTTGGCCGATGGGTCTTTGTGTAAATGTTCTTTGATGATGTCGCGCATCGATCCATCGATCTTACTTGAGTGAATGTGGGCTAACATGCACAGGGCCGCATGTTCGCCCTTCCGACTCAACGCGTCGGCTGCTTGATTACTCTTCCCTGCTTTGTGTTCGAACTTGAAGTCGAATTCGGCCAACGACTCCTGCCACCGGGCTTGTTTTGCTGTTAATTTTGGTTGATCAAAGAAGTGGCAAGTGGCGCTGTTATCCGTCTTCACTACGAACTGTGATCCTAAGAGATACTGTCTCCAGACTCGAAGGCAATGGACTACAGCCAGCATTTCTTTCTCGGAGACAGTGTATCTTCGTTCAGCATCGTTGAGCTTTCGACTTTCGTAAGCGATGGGGTGGCCTTCTTGAATGAGGACTCCACCGAGAGCAAAGTCGGAAGCATCGGTTTCTACTTCAAATGGCTTTGTGACATCTACCAACCCGAGGACAGGACCCCTCGTCATGGTTGTTTTCAGATTTTCAAAGGCCATTTGACAATCATTCGACCACAACCACGGGTGGTCTTTCTTCAACAGCTCTGTCAATGGGGCGGCTCGTCGTGAAAACCCTTCGACGAACCGCCTATAATAGTTGGCTAGTCCTAAGAAGGACCGCAATTCAGATACGGAAGTAGGAACCTTCCATTCTTGGATAGCTTTTATCTTGTCGCTATCCATACTGATTTGTCCACATCTGACGACGTGTCCAAGGAAGTTGATGCATGTTTGTGCGAATGCACATTTCTCCTTCTTCACATACAGCTGGTTCTGCCGGAGCTTGTCAAACACTAACTTCAAATGCACTTTGTGTTCCTCGAGGGTTGTGCTGTAAACAACAATGTCGTCGAGGTATACTATGACGAACTGATCCAGGTATTCGTAGAAGACCTGGTTCATCAACGTGCAGAACGTAGCTGGGGCGTTTGTCAAGCCAAAGGGCATTACTAGGAATTCAAAGGCCCCATATCTTGTTACGCACGTCGTCTTGGGTTCGTCCCCTTCGGCAATCCGTACTTGATAATATCCTGATCGTAAGTCCAACTTCGTGAAGTACTTGGCCCCGTGAAGTTGGTCGAACAAGTCGGATATTATCGGCAGAGGATATTTGTTGCGTACTGTCACCTTGTTTAAGGCTCTATAGTCTATGCATAGACGCAACGTCCCATCTTTCTTCTTCTGGAATAGTACGGGGGCTCCATAAGGGGCCTTTGCCGGGCGAATGAATCCCGCCTTCAACAACTCATCTAGTTGTTTCCTCAATTCGGCTAGCTCGGGCGGAGCCATCCGGTATGCGTTCTTTGCTGGCGGCTTAACTCCGGGAAGGAGTTCGATTTCGTGGTCAATGCCTCGACGAGGTGGTAGTGTTTGTGGTAGACTCTCTGGCATGATGTCGGTGTAGCTGTATAGTACTTCCTTGATTTCCTCTGGGACAGTCTCTTCGGTGGTTGCTTCTTCTATCAGTGGTATGGCCATAAATGTAGGTTCCTCTCGTGCGAGTCCCCTTTTCAGTTGTATGGCCGAGATCATTCGAAGATTACCTGGTTGCTTGATGCTTGCAGGTATTACTGTGGGATTACGGTCGGTGATCACCAAGCATTTTGCTAATGGCATTGGGATGACCTTGTGTTCTAGGAGGAACTCCATCCCAAGTACCACGTCGAAGTCATCCATGCGAACCACGACAAGGTCTAGCTCTCCAGTCCAATCCCCTATTTTGAAGGGGACTCTCTTGGAAACTCCCACAATAGGCAAGGCCTCGGAATTGACAGCTTTCATTTTCCCCGGGTCTTTTCCTATGGTGAGTCCCAATCTTCTGGCTTCTTGATCGGCAATGAAGTTGTGGGTTGCTCCAGAGTCTATCAGAGTGCTCTTGCTCGGTTGAGAGTTTATTGTGGCATCTACGAACATGAGCCCTTTCTCTAGTACCTCCTTCGGTTCGACTTTCCGTTGGAGGGCTGACAAGAATTTGAGTGCGCCCATTCGGGGGTTGTCGTGATCTTCCTTCTTGTCTAGCAAAGTCTCGACCCTTGCTTCATTGCTCTCTTGAATGGACACTTGAAGTGCCGTGAGAGAGGCCCGATGAGGACAGTATGATACTTTGTGGGGGCCTTTACACAGCATGCATTGCAAAGGTGTCGTCGGGTGGTTCTTTTGATGGTAATGCCCTCGAGAAGTCCCCGCTTGATTGTTCTGAGGAGGTCTATCCGTCCATCCATTCGGTCTGTTGGGACTTCCATTTCGCTGGCCTGGTGGTCTGTATGGTTTGCCCCCATTGTTTGGGGCTGGTGTCGCTCTTCTTTGGGATCCTGCTTCGTTCCCACAGTCTACGAGTCTCTCGGCACAGGCCATTGCGGCAGCTAGGGTTTGGACCCTGTTCTCATGTATCTTTGTTTTGGCCCACGGCTGTAGACCATTTATAAAGAAGAACACCTTGTCCTTCTCTGCCGTGCCCCTGATATCCAGCATCAGGGTTGAGAACTGTCTGACGTAGTCCCGTATGTTTCCAGTGTGTTTCAGGGCTACTATTTTCTCCATTGCTACATGCCCTGCGTTTTCGGGGAGGAATTGTTCCCTCAACTCTCTCTTGAGGTCCTCCCATGAGTCGATGGTGCACAATCCATCCTCGATGTCTTGCACCTTCGTACGCCACCACAGTTTGGCGTCGTCTATGAGATACATCGCGGCTACAGTCACCTTCTTGTCGTCGGTACAAGCCGTTGTGGCTTTGAAGTACTGTTCGACGTCAAAGATGAAGTTCTCCAACTCCTTGGCGTCCCGATTCCCTTTGAAGGATCTAGGGTCTGGGAACCTTAGTTTATTGGATCCTGTATTAGTTTGTCCAGCCGCGACACCTTCCACGGCTTTCATGGTAATTTCGATTCGAGTGCTCATGGCGGCCATCCTTTCTTGGAGGTCGTCGACTGTTGATCTGAATTCATCAGCCAATCCATTGAACAAACTCATCATTGTGGTTTGTAGTACGTCGAACTCTTCGCCACGTCCCTCTTTGTGTGCGACAGAGCTATCCGGACTATCAGACGGTTTTGGGCTGCTCGTAGGAGCAACTCTTTCCTCGAGCGAGGTCACTCGAAACAATAGTTCTGCGATTGGCAACCCATCCAGGCGGTTGCCCATTGCGTCGACTTGGACGACTTTCTCGCTCAGTTCGGTCACCCGTGTTTCCAGGAAACGGAGGGTGTCAGGGACTTCTTTGAGGAACAGCATTTCCTCCTCTATTAGCGTAAGCCGGTCGGCTTGTGCTTTGGGTGTCGACTTTGTTGTCGACATGATCTCGGTCTGTATGACGTTACGGAGCTAACAAAGCTCTGATACCACTTGACACAATCGCGCTTTCGAAGGCAGCGGACTAGCGATTGTGCGGCACTCACTTTCCAGCAACGAGTGAGTTGAGCCTATTTGTTCTTGCGTCGCCTATGGCCAAGCGACGTACGGTCAAGCCTCTAGCCTCGGTTTTTAAAAGAAGGTTTTAGAAAACGAGGAGAGAGAGATTTTTGAAAGAGAGATTTTAGAAAGAGACGTTATATAGCAAGCAAGAGAAAGATAACAACGGCTTAGCATATATAACCTTGGGTAGGGAGAAGTTGACGACTAGTCATATCCCCCTATAGTACATTCTGGGCCATTTTAGTTCTGGCAGGCGTAGACATGATATTTTTGAGGTGTCATACGCTTTTAGAATTACAAAAGAAAAACACTAGAATGAAAAGACA
The DNA here is from genome assembly GCF_002738365.1 of Cucurbita moschata. Taxonomy (NCBI): domain Eukaryota; kingdom Viridiplantae; phylum Streptophyta; class Magnoliopsida; order Cucurbitales; family Cucurbitaceae; genus Cucurbita; species Cucurbita moschata. The sequence goes on along the minus strand of NW_019268526.1, from coordinate 1,693,826 downwards.
TGACAAGGGTTTGGCTTGTCATGGGCATGCGGCCATGGGCGACAAGCCCTGGACAAGCATGACCGTGACACGTTGCAGCACAAACCAGACCTTCCATGCTCATGGGATGAGAGAGAAGGAGGGGCAGGGTTAGAGAGAGAAAGGGTTTTTTTGGGGTTTAAGAAGAAGAAGAAGCAGCAGCAGCAGCAATAGGTCTACCAACTGGTAGTTTGGGATTGAGCCTCTTAACCAAACACGCCCTTACCGATCAAGAACAATATCAAGAACAAGATCAAGAACAAGAACAAGAACACCAAGAACAAGAACAAGAACAGCTAGGCATTTGATTTCTTTCAGGTGGGTTTCTAGAAAAGCAGCCGTAGCCACAAAAGGGGAGGGCTCTTTTCTTTTTGGGAGTGCAAGAAAAAGAAGAGAAGGAGAAATAAAGAGGAAATTAAAGGCATCGTTTAGAGAGACCGAAAGAAACCAAAGGAAATAGAAATTGGGTTTTACTCTCACGTGGGAATTTGATGCAAATTTTAGATAAGAATCGTATGGTTTTAAATTATTTCTTTAAGATCCTTTGATTTCTTTGTGTTTTATTGTGTATAGTTCCTTCTTGTTCTGTTTATCTTTCTGGGGTTTGCAGAAATTCCCATGAACACTTAGATTTAGTGTTGTGTTGGTATTTGGGATTCTTGGGTTCCGCCGATCGGGTGCTGTTTTCCACCTTTTTGGTTCCCTCCGACACCCACAGCCGTCTCGGATTTCAGGGTAATTTTAGCTTAAACTATACTTATTGCTTAATCACTTTTGTTTGTTTATTCAAATATGAACTTAAAATATTCAATTCTTGTTGATTTCTTGTGCTGATCAGCTCTGCATGCAGGTTATGAGTAGCTTTATGTTGTTTGTTTGTTCTATTTCTTCTTGTTTTTGTGGGGTTTGGAGCTTTTTTGATTGATATTGTTGTGAATTTGGCTGCATATTAAGTAACTGGAGGATCTGTGGTCTTAGTGTTTGTTTTAACACTTCATTAGTCATTGAAAACCCTGTGGATTTGCCATCTTGGGTTGAGTTTTTGTTTGTTTGTTGACATTCAATTCAACTTTGATTAATTGGGGTCTGAAAGTTTTGTTAGGTGACAGCGTAGAAGCAGAAGAATTCTGAATTGAGAGGAAAAATCTATGGCTACTTACTACTCGAGTTCGAATAACGAAAGGGATACTACTCCAATCCTCTATTCAAGGGGAGCTTTGCTCGGTTCGTATGAAGAAACAGCAGTTCTTCCACGGAATATGATGATGAATGCAAATTCTGGGACGTTCATGGATTCATTGTCTTCACAGGCGCAAAATGGTTGTAGTTCAATAACGCCCGTTGGAGCGGTTGGAGCTGCTCAACAGCAGCAGGAGTTCTTATCGAATCTTGGTGGTTCGCGAATTTCTGACCATGATTTCAATACATGGAGAGAGGATCGGAGTGAAATGCTTGGTACGAATTCGATGTGTGTTTCGACCAATGTTGTTCGTGGTGGGCAGAATTTGCAGGGTCAGGGGTTGTCCCTTACTCTGAGTACACAAATCCCATCTGGAATCCAAATGGCTTCAATCCCCTACAGAGACTCGGATGTCGGTTTAGCTTCATTCCTGAGGCCTAATCCGACTAGCTCGGGTGAGGATAGCTGCAGAAATGGCGCTTCTCGAGATGAACAATTGAGAAATGGAGAAAACTTGGCCAAGGGTGAATTAGCTCCTTACAGCATGTCTAGTATTGCAAGAACTATGCCTAATTCAAAGTACCTTAAGGCAGCACAGCAACTGCTTGATGAAGTTGTTAATGTCAGGAAAGCTTTGAAGCGACCGAATAATGAGAGAGACCCGAGTTCTCACGAGCATGAAACTGGAACTGCCGAGAATGGCGATGCAGGAACTAAAAACGACACGTCGATGCAAACTGCAAGTGGAGTGTCTTCAAAACCTCAAGAAACTGGGAGCAATTCAACATGTGAGCTCTCACATACTGAAAAGCAAGATTTGCAGAACAAGTTGACAAAGCTTTTATACATGTTGGATGAGGTAATATAATGTTTTATATTGATATCTATTTTGTTGTGAACTGGACTATTATGAATGATGCAAGCCTCAACATATCATGGTTGGATCAACAACATTGATAAAAGTCTGTATTCGATATTACGTGGCTGCGGAATTAGATAACGTCAACATTTGAAATCCAATTTCCTTTACTTCTCGAAAGGTGGATATGAACTTTTGATGGTGTAACAGCCCAAGCCCACCGCTAGCAGATATTGTCCTCTTTGGACTTTCCCTTTCATGCTACCCCTCAAGGTTTTTAAAACGCGTCTGCTAGAGAGGTTTCCACACCCTTATAAAGAATGTTCTGTTCTCCTCCCCAACCGATGTGGGATCTCACAATTCACCCCATTCAGGGCCCAGCGTCCTCGTTAGCACTCGTTTCCTTCTCCGATCGATGTGAGACCCCCAATTCACCCCCCTTTGGTGTCCAACGTCCTTGCTAGTACACTGCCTCGTGTCCACCCCCTTCAGGGCTCAGCCTCCTCGCTAGCACCTTGCTGGCACTTGTTTCCTTCTCCAATCGATGTCATCGATGCCATCGATGCAGCAACTAAATTTAGTTTTGATACTTTGTCCCGTGGAAGTAGTTGCTCAAGGTCAAATGGTTATCTTGTCTTGTAGGTTGATAGAAGGTACAATCAGTATTATCATCAGATGCAGATAGTAGTATCATCATTTGATGTGATTGCTGGATGTGGGGCATCTAAGCCATATACTGCACTTGCACTCCAGACTATATCCCGTCATTTTCGGTGCTTGCGGGATGCCATAGCTGGTCAAGTCAGAGCTACTCGTAAAAGCCTAGGAGAGCACGAGAATTCTGGAAACGACAAAGGAGTTGGAATCACTCGTCTTCGATACGTGGACCAGCAGTTAAGGCAACAGAGAGCTCTTCAGCAGCTTGGCATGATACAGCAGCATGCATGGAGGCCTCAAAGAGGGTTGCCTGAGAACTCTGTTTCGATTCTCCGTGCTTGGCTGTTCGAGCATTTCCTTCATCCGTAAGTCTTTGACATTAGTATTTCGATTTACGTTCTCTCTGTCGTAACAAAACTTAACCAAGTACTAAATTTCCAGGTATCCAAAGGATTCTGATAAGATCATGCTTGCGAGGCAGACGGGTTTGACTAGAAGTCAGGTAAAACTCAGAAGCTTAACTTTTTTCCCTTCTGTATTGTTTGAATTGACTGTTGAATGTGGTAATATAAATAGAAAAACAACCATGGCTCTAGAAAGATTGTTGATCATGGATAATATTTCTTGAATCAATCTGTGTGATATTTCCAAAAAGGCCAAACTTGATCATGTCTGAAAAGATCTTGTCAGCTGGAAGTAGCTATATGTTTTGTAGGCTGCCAATTTAGTTCCAACATAGACTTTACATGTGAGATTCCACATTGGTCTCGGTGGGGGAGGAGAACGAAGCATCCTTTATAAGGGTGTGGAAACCTCTCCCTAGCAAACAAGTTTTAAAACCTTGAGGGGAAGCTCGAAAGGGAAAACCCCATAGAGGACAATATTTGCTAGCGGTGGGCTTGAGCCGTTACAAATAGTATCAGAGCCAGACATCAGGCGATGTGCCAGCGAGGAGGTTGAGCCCCGAAGGGGGGTGGACATGAGACGGTGTTCTAGCAAGGACGCTGGCCCCAAAGGGGGTGGATTGGGGGGTCCCACATTGATTGGAGAAGGGAACGAGTGGCAGCGAGGACGCTAGGTCTCGAAGAGGGGTGGATCGTGAGATCCCACATTGGTTGGGGAGGAGAACGAAGCATCCTTTACAAGGTGTGGAAACCTCTCCCTAGCAGGTGCATTTTAAAAACGTTTAGGGAAAACCCAAAAGGGAAAGCTCAAAGAGAACAATATCTGTTAGCGGTGAGCTTGGGGTGTTAGATTACATTTCTCCACCACCATGTCTATATGTTTTGCAAAAACAATGATTTTTTCAACATTTACCAATTACCTTGCTTTTGGTCATTATTTCACATCTTTCTTTTATATTACTGTATTTTTTGTACCGACACGTGTTCTTATATTATATTTGTCTCCGTCTATGGGATCGCGCAGGTCTCTAATTGGTTTATCAATGCGCGTGTACGTCTTTGGAAACCTATGGTAGAGGAGATGTACAAGGAAGAAATAGGCAGTGTGGACATGGACTCTATATCATCATCTGAAAATGCTAGCAAGGGAACAAAAGGAGATAACAAGACCTTCGAGGATGATAAAGAGGAGGATCTGCAACAAAGTGCAAGTTCAACAGCGACCGAAAGATGTAGCACTGGAGATATTGTCGACTTAAAATCAGACCAAGTCTCTAATCTCGCAAACTCGGGTTCCAACAGACTAGCTAGTTTCCAAAATGGTGCTCACATCGAAGCCGAAAACGAGCTGATAAAGCCGAATGAGGAGCTAAGGTCTAATGTAAATAACTCTAATTTCTTTCCTGATGCAATTGTCCAGTCTCAGGGAGAGAGTGACAGGTTTATGGCTGCTGCTGCTGCCGCCTATCACATGTCTGAATTGGGAAGGTTCGGGACGGTTGGCGGGGTATCACTTACGCTGGGTTTGCAGCATTGTGAGGGTGGTGGTGGCATACCTATGCCTGCTGGGACACACCATGGTTTTGCAGCCATGAGAGGAGACGATATGTACAACGCTGCTTCTGCAGCGTCTTCTCTCGGGGAAACGGTGCATTTCGAATGCGTAAATGCTGCTGGGAATCCGCAACTGAGGTTCGGCCCTTCCCATCTTTATCACGATTTTGTTGTGTAAAAGTTAAACTGTACAAGATTTGCTTATCAGAATCATATACTAAATGATATGAACACCATTGGGAGGAGCAAAGGAACATGGATTCTTCTTGTCTGGTTTCTTGTCCTCCATATATATATATATATATATATTTGTAATATATCATGTAGTTGATTGGAAGGTTAGCTGTATTGTTCTTCTCTGGTTGGTTTATCTGCATATGATTTTAGTTCCAAACTTTGGGTTCCTCAGGAAATTTTAGCCCTTTGATAAATGTGAAGTTATTTCTCATGAATAAACTTCGCTTCTATTTTACGAACTCAGCGTATAAGATATTTTCAAGAACAAGCAAATCATAATGATTGTTAGTTTTATTTTCATTCGTTCTTTTGATGTATTGCAACGGATTTAGAATAGTGGCATTGAGTTTCTTGCCCTATTGCCTCATAGGACCTAAGAAGAAAGGTCACTTATGTTGACAGGAGAGGGTGCCAAATGGAAGTCCTTCGTATTTTCTAAGAAAATTGATTTAAAACGATTTTTAAATTAATCTAAACTTCCTAGAGTAATTTTTAATTATTAAGCTTAAAAAACATTTTTTAGAAGCTATACTAAAACACATGAAATTACTAATTTTTTTTTAGAGCTTATAAAGATTTTGGTTGTCTAAAAAAAAAAAAAAAACCAATCAAACTCACCCCGACTCAATTCTGTCGGTTCCATCTATTGCATTCATAACTCCATTAATAACTACGGAAATAATCAACATAAGTAGACAATATCAGTTAATATTGTACATATCTATTATTCCATAATGAGTTTAGAATTTACCTTCATCCCCTCCAAATTGTAAGTTGTGAAACCCCACGTCAGTTGGGGAGGAGAACGAGCATTCTTTATAAAGGTGTGGAAACCTTTTCCTAGCAGATCCATTTTAAAAACCTTGAAGGAAAGCCCAAAAAGGATAATATCTGTTAGAGGTGAGGTGAGCTTGGGCCGTTACATAAGTCCGCTCCATAATCCCATAACCTGTAGCTCCATTATCCAAAATTATTAAGATGGGTAGCATAAAAGAGAAACTGCACTCAAAATGAACTGTACCAATACTTTGTTACCAAAAAGCTTTGATCTATGGCGTCTTTAGGAGTTAGTTGAGTGTCACAAACTCCATTTACTTACTGTGAACAATATTCAGGCAAGGCAGCAGTCATGCTATACAAGTCAGAAACAAAGCTATCTGCCTATGATCTTCACAAAAAAAAAAAAAAAAGAAGGAAAAAACAAATCCATGAACAGGTTATAGGAACAAAATGCTCTCATGAACAGTTTCGATGAGACAAAGATAAATAATAATTCCCTTTGCCTCATCTGTACTATTATATTGCAGGCTCTACCTGAAAATGGTAAAGAAGACGATGTCAGGAAACATGAAAGTAGAGCTCAACTGGGGAGAATAAAGAGCGAACTGACCTTCTGTACAGAACTTTGACATCTTGTCTAAGAAGCGGGGTTTCTAGAAAGTTATCGCCACACTCTTTCACGTCGACCGTCTCCACTTCAAAGTCGTGATAGCCACAATACTCGTTCCATTCAAACCACATTTTTGCAATCAGTTCCTTCTTGAAGCAAGTACTGTGATCTCCCTCTTCAGGTGAATCAGCAGCCACCAATCTATATGCGAAGACTTTCTTTGTTTGACCGGGACGGAATGCACGACCAATTGCCTGGCGGGTCACTGATGGATTGAGATGAACATCCAAGATGATGATACGTGATGCCCCTACCAAAGATATGCCCTCCCCACAAGCCTTGATGGAGCCAAAGAAGACTCTGGCATCAGGTGAGTTGTTGAAACGATCCATCGACCATTCCCGATGCTCGGAAGTTGTTTCACCGGATATCATGAAAGTTTCTTTTCCTGGACTCCAACCCTTCTTCTGCACAACCAATCTCTCCATGAATTTCAAAGGAAGGAGGTATTGGCTAAATACCAGCAGCTTCTCTCCAGTAGTAGCGCACAAATTCAGCATATTAAGAAAGAATTTCGCCTTCACTCCATCTTTAACGTCCAGCTGGTCGATGACCTCGTCTATTTTATCATCCGTCACAGTAGCATTAACAGAGAAAACATTCAACTTTGGATGCAAATAAACAGCACTACCAGCAGAGCTTATTTTGAACTTCCTGTTAAACTTTTTGACTTTTTCACCTTCATGCTTCTGTTTAGGGGTGAGATTTAGCACCACAGTGAAGTCAACCAGTCCAGGGAGCTCATCGAGAAAATCTCCTTTATAATAATGCAGAATCTTGCTGGTCATCTCACGTAAATCATGGATGACACTCACTTTCCTCCTGAAATCTGTATCCTTCTGAAGCGTGTGTTCCACCAAGTCATAAAAAGCAGCATCCACACCTGCTTTGAACTGCTTCCTCGCACCAGGTATATCCACTCTTGACATGATACGTTTGATGATAGGTCGAGAAGTTTCTGATCTCATGAACTTCGGTCGAACGAGATTCACTATATTGAATACCTCTTTAACATGATTTTGATACAAGGTTCCTGAAAGAACCACTTTTCGTGGAGTTCTGACTTTGGCAAGAGTTTGCAAAATATCAGTGTTCTCATTTCTTGGTGTATGCCCCTCATCTAGGATGAGAATGGAGGGAACCTTGAGCAATATATTTTGACATGCAGTTGATGCAGCATTGGTTTCGACATCGCAGACGATCGTGGAAAATTGTTTGTATCCTAAGAACAGAATACTCTTGTGCTCGACCCACTGATTCAGAACGGTTAGCTGTTGAGCCCTATTATCTGCTTTAACGGAATAGAAATCATAGAGTGGAATATCTTCCACTTGCCAAATCTGAAACTCCTTTTTCCAAATAGCTAAGATTCCTTTGGGAAGCACAACCAATGGTCTAGCCTGTGGATACTTAGCTAAGAAACTTTGCATGAAACTGATTATCATAAATGTTTTTCCAGAACCAGGAGCATGGGCTAAAATGCAGCCTCCTGGATTGTCCGTTACCAAGTTGCTTATAAGGAAATTGAAACCCTCAATTTGATGAGGTTTCATTTGCTTCATATGTCTAGGGTGTGCAGATATTTCAGTGACCATCAAATCATCTTCCGAGATTTTAACTCCAACAATATCGCCTGAATCTTTGTTACGAGATTCAGACATGTATGTTCTTGTGCTCCTCTTACCCTAGAAGAAAAAAATACAAATCAGTGTGAGTTCACAGAAGATGACACAGCTGATAACAACTGAAGATCACAGTCGATTTTTCAAAATTATATTACTTTACATATGTGAGATCCCACATTGGTTGGAGAGGGGAACAAAGCATTCTTTATAAATGTGTGGAAACGTCTCCCTAGTAGACGCATTTTAAAAACTTGGGGGAAGCTCAGAAGGAAAAGCCCAAAGAGGACAATATCTATTGACAGTGGGTTTGAGCTATTACAAATGGTATCAGAGCCAGTCACCAGGCGGTGTGCCAGTGAGGACGTTGGGCCCCCAATGGGGTGGATTGTGAGATCCCACATCGGTTGGAGGGGGAACAAAACATTCCTTATAAGGGTGTGGAAAACACTCCCTAGTAGACACGTTTTAAAAACTTAAGGGGAAGCCCGGAAGGGAAAGCCCAAAGAGGACAACATCTGCTAGTGGTGGGTTTGGGCTATTACAACATAACTAGTTCAAGTTGGGTCAATAAAAATATCGAACAGTAAGATTTAAGAAGGAAGCTTTTAAACGACTTAAGACAACTCTAAGATTTAATATTTCAGCTAGAGAGAGAGAGAGAACAGGGGCCAGCTTTTGATCAACTCAGCAAAAGCGTCGTTCAAATATATATCGATCGCTTCCACATTTGAGAATCGTGGGTGACTACAAAAACTACTACCCATAGGCTTATGGGCTACAATTTTAAATTATTCTGCTCTTCTTTGGCACTTATAAGTAAATAGAACAAAGGCAGGAAAACTTGGATGTTTAACTTCCGTTCTATGTAAGCAAAACAATATGACATAAGCTATAAGATATATAAAATGGCAATAGAGATACAAACCTTGTTGTACTGAAACTCAAAAATGGTCTCAATTCCTCTGTCAATAACCCCACATATGCGACAGACATAACCAAGATCATCCTTAAAGAGAAAAGAATGATCACAGTCCACAGCATCTGTACTTGGTTGATTAGATGATGAATCTACGGCAACATCCAAGTCCTAGGAAAAGTTAAGGTTGCAAGAACTAAAACTTTAATAGGAAGAAGTTAAGTTGATAATAAAGGAAATCAAGGGGTAAAATTCTACATTAACCCATACATATAATTAGGATTTTTCTTCGAACACGTAACATACGCTTCCCTACTACGTGACTACAACAATATTCAATATACAAAGATTCTTATAGAAAAGGCCTCTCAATTATGATCAACGTCATTTAAGGAATTACTGGAAATAATTGCAAAACTTAGAAGACGAAGTAGATTTGTATATAGCTACATATAATCTCTCATTCATGCTTCCTTTGATTTCTTACAAACCAAATTTCTAAAATAATTGTTTTCACAGCATTCATACCGATTAACTTAATTTTGCTTTGAACTTAAGTCATTATTTAACAAGATCCAGATTAGCACATTAAGCCTGGTCCCTAATAAACTAAGGGTATATAATTAGGATATAATGCAGTGCAGACTATACACAAGAGCTGAAGGAAACAGCAGTCAATGAAATCATATATATAATAACAATACCTTGGAACATTCTAATGCCATATTCATATCGTTCCAAATATCTCCAAGGCCATCATCTTCACTGTTAGCCTGTTCGCTGACCTCATCCTCGTCCTCTTCTACACCAACGTAAACACCTTTGTCCTTCTTACTAATAGTTTCACTTTCACTAGTAGGAGTTGCTTCCTCCCCATTTAAAGCTCGGTGATCCTAACAATCAGTTGGCAAATTAGACAGCTATAGTTAAGTAAAAAAAAAAAAAAAAAGACAAATGGCCAAGGAAGAGAGAGTATAAAACTGACTCTTAACAAGAGAAAGCCATCCTTACCGGGTACTCAACCCAAACCCTTATTGGGTATGAACAGCATTTCTTGACTATTTGTTTGTATCAAAATTTCACAAAATTAAATATTATTGTTCTATTTGAAAAAAGGGTAAGCTACTATATAAGATGTAGTCTATTAACTTTTAACTGTATGGATGTATCGCAATATTCAGTTTCATATAAAAGTTTGAACTTAATAAATGCAGCTACAGTAACATAGATGTCTAACGAGCTCACCACTACCGATATGGCCTTGAACAAACTTTGTCCAGGTGGTCTAGGCAGCACAACCTCTTGAAAAGGATGTATAACCCTCTGTTCTTTGCTTTCTTCCTCATCAGAATCAATTATTACAATAGGCAATCGCGATTTCTCGACATTGTTGGAATAAACATCATCAATGGCAGAATCATCCTCCAAATCAATGAGATTATGAACCAACGGGGAAGCTTGATGGTTCGTTGCCTCTGTACACTCATTACGTCTCCCCAGATCAAATAACGTAGTTGACAGCGTAGGATACTTCGCAATGTAAGGACTTAGAATTTGCATCTTATGGGAAACAAGGGCTTCTATCTCTTTAGTGACACTTCCAAACTGACCACAATCCAAACCATCGATCAAATTATTAATGGCAAACGGATCAGAGTAATCAACTATTTTTGCTGAGTTCTTCATTTTGTTTTGTCTCGGCGTGTCACACTTTTGGGCAGAAAAGGTGGCCGTGCTGGGAAGATTTCTTCCATCGGTAGATAGTTTTAATCTCTTACGTTTCCCATAATACAGTCCTGGGTACAATGAATAGCACATTATCAGTATCAGAATGAAAACAAACATCCATCAATGGCTACACATTCAGGCTTAGCAAAGAAAAACTAAATCCAATTGTTTCTCATAAAGATTAAATAAATAACTAAATTCAAGAATATTGCACCAGGAGAAAGGAAAAGGAAGATATTACATGAAAGAAACGACGCGGGAAGAAAACAAGACCAGCATCAAATAAGGATAGAACGTGAGACGGGGAGAGTATCGAACATCATAGAAGAAAACTGGGTTGTTTCCCCTTTTATCTTTTGTAGATAAGTGAAAAAAATCCTAAACAATATATCACGTACACATTACAAAGCATATTGAATCAAATAAACAAAATAGTTTACTATTTTTCCATTTAGAAAATGGTTTAAACAACAAATGCCCGATATAATCGTCCATATGACTGTAAAACCATGAATGATACAAGTTTCAAAACAAGGGTACTTCATTCTCTTGAAACCAACAAAGTAGGCCCAATTTTTTGTTTGTTCGAAGAACCTTACCGTACGTGCGATACAGCTAAATGATGAACAGTTTATCTAGCTCAATTTTTCACACATTACACACACACAAACAAAACCCTTCTCTAGTTTTCTGGGTTCATCAATAAAACAGAGTCAAATTCACACTGTAACAGCATAATCAGTGCAATAGAAAACGAAGATAGAAAGAGCATGTAACATTCCATAGCCATAATCAAGTGAACGGACATAACCAGAGCATTACCATACACAACCCACAAGGGGAAAAATCAAAAAAAGAAAATACATTTAGGGAAGAGAAAGAGTACCATTTGGAGTGGCGTAGCTACTGGGGGAGAAGTCAATGGTCGCGTCCATAGTATGCCTAAGTTCAGAAAACACTGAGCATTTCCACAAACATAAGGTGAAGATTACACTCCATAACAGGAAAAGGAAATGACAAAAATGTAAAAGAAGATATGAGACATCGCCGAGTTCCCGCATAAAACCACAACTGACCTCGAGGAACAGGGAGGCTGTGAAATTTGATCAATCCAAGGGGAGGAAGAATCTGAGAACCCGCAGAAAACCCCAATTTCAATAATTGAGGGTTCAATTGAAAGGGAAATTAACTCACATTTTCATTCAAACCCTCTGAAGTTCTTTCTCGCTGATCTTGAAAATGGAGAGCGAGAGAGAGAGAGAGAGAGAGAGAGAGGGCGAATGAAGTAGGAGCGAGACGAAGGAAATGGAAGGGTCTGCTCTGCTACTCAGGCTGAAGGGTCGTTGCGCAAAACGGCGGCGTTTGAAGGGCTCGCGTGTGTGCGTTGACGAGGGTGCCCCTTTGATTTCGTGGACCAATCAGAACTCAAGAAAATAGCCACGGTCTTTACGTCAGCTTTCCGACTCAGACGACCCGTCGGTGGCGGATTTATGCCTTTAATATTTTTTTCTTCAATTTTTTAAAATTAATTTAGAGTAACTTGAACGTGTTTATAACTCAATCCAAACACACACGTTTATTGAGAGGTCACCATACCTCTATAAGTTACCACTTCCCTTGGGGACCAAACGGACCCAGTGTCCTTGATGACACACCGTCCAATATCTGATTCTGATATCATTTATAACAATATAAGTGAACGACTAATAAATATTATTCGATTTGACGTGTTACTTATCACCGTCACCATTTTAAGTCGGTGGAAATCTGGTGGTCTTCGAATCAAAAGTCGAAACACCAACAAAGAATTATTAAAAAAAAAACAACGGAGGAAAAGAGTAGCGAAAGCTTCAGACTTCGAGTGTTCAATGCTGACTTCTTTTTATATATATTTTCCATTCGTTATTTGGCGCTTCCTTCAGCCGCCCTTCCCTGCGCGAACCCCATTTGGGCTTACCACTTGGGCGATTCTTTATAATTTCAGCTATTTACGCATTCGATTCTTCCCAATCCCACAACCCCCACCCAAATCCCCAAACCCCCTGCAATTTTCATGGTCTTTCTCACTTGTTTGCGTCTTCTCTAAGTCAATCCTCCATTGGGCTCTCAATTCCCGCCTCCAATGGCCTCCCACCACCAGTTTTCTGCCGTTAAGGTCTTACCCTTCATCCATCTCTCTTTTAATTCACCTCTCGCCACTTAATTCCACTGTTTTTTGGCCATATCTCAAGTGGGTTGTTGCGTTTGTAGGGCGCCAAAGTGCTCATGGTTGGAGCGGGGGGAATCGGCTGCGAGCTTCTCAAGACTCTGGCTCTCTCCGGGTTTCAGGACATTCATATTGTAATTATTTTTTGGAAGTTCTTTGTAGAGAATCACTGTTTTTTTGCGTTTTGTTTTGTTTCTGCTTAGAAATTTCAACTTCGGTGATGATTTGTATTGCCACTTTGGTGGGTTAGGGTTTAAATGGTTTAATATGATTGGGTATCTCTTTTGGCTGAGTGAAGTTTATGGGTAGAGTAGACTTTGTTCTTAGTGTTCTTCATCCTTGTCTTTTGTTTTGCTCGTAGCATGCCCAACCAGTACTGTTTTGTAGTTATCCGTGTAAGGTTTTCCATGGAACTATCTTTTGCAGGATAAGAATTGTTGGCATTTTAGTAATTTCGTTTGTACCCTCTTCCCAAAAGTTAAAAGGGCATGAAAAGAAGAAATTCCTATACTTCTAGAAGCATTATACTTAAAATTCGTTTGGTGTTATGCCTCTTTATAGCAAAGTTTTTTGATCCAACAGTTGAGAGCTACTTCTTTTGGAAAGAACTAAGATCTTAGAGATATTTCTCCTTTTCTCGTAGACTAATCTTCATTGGTGAAGATTCTTGAGATATTGTTCACATGTAAATGCATAAAATTTTCCCGTAGAGATGATAAATGTTTCTCTTCGCCTTTCGTTCTCTTAATTCTTTCTATCCTGCAAGCTATTCTTCTTCGGCCTTCTTAGACCACGCGAATGAGTCCCATTTGGGTTCCACCGGCTTTAGTGCTTTCATTGAATTCCATGATTCTGTCACAAAGCTTGTTGACTCATTCGGCAACTTGAGCCACCGATCGGTTTCGTACCTTTCTTTCTGCTGCTCATGTCAGCCTAAGTTCTTCAGGGAAGATAGTTGGGAGTAGCTGACTATGATTTCATAGATGGAGTATGATAGAGCTCTGACGGAGAAAAACAAGTGAAAGAGGCATCTTTCATTCATATCGATTTAAGTTTTTCCGTTTATGAGGAATAGGTGGCGGCGGAGGCACATAGCATGTACTTATATGTTTGATATTTGTATCCAAATAGTAACAGGTTTACTATTCTTAATAAATGTTCGTCATTTTATTTTTTTGTTGATACTGTACTAGTGAAAATTTAGTTTGGAATCTCTACTGATTGCATTTTTCTTTAAATTTAAAGGACTGATATATATTATATGTTTTTAACTTACATTGAAATTGTTGAAGGTCACTTTAAGATGTTCGGAAGAACAATATTGATGCAAACGACAGTGTTCATCGGCTGTGGATTTGCCTTAGGCGTGACTTTTTTTCCCACTAGACTCGTGTGTGTTGCTTAATACTTATTTGCAGATTGACTTATCAAAAGAAATTCTAACTTGCAGATTGACATGGACACCATAGAAGTGAGCAACTTAAACCGACAGTTTTTATTCCGAAAATCCCATGTAGGGCTGTCAAAGGCTAAGGTAAGGGGTTTTCATTTTTCATCTCATGGTGGCAATGCAGTTCTGTTCTTGCACTTCTTACATATGCTTAATTTTGTCATGCTAGGTTGCTCGGGATGCTGTCCTAAGATTCAGACCTCACGTTAGCATTACCTCATATCATGCAAATGTCAAGAATCAAGAATTTAATGTAGATTTCTTTAAACAATTTAATGTTGTTTTGAATGGACTCGATAACTTAGATGCAAGGCGACATGTGAATCGTTTGTGCTTGGCAGCTGACGTTCCCCTAGTCGAAAGTGGAACCACTGGATTCCTTGGACAGGTGATCTATTTTTTCAAATATACATGACAGCGCTTTATGTTTTGAATGTTTATGCATATGAAACCTATGACATCAATTTTTTATACTTTTTAGTCTCTCCTTGGAAACATTGGCATAACAATGTTTAGTGAGGTTAAACGAGTCAAACCGGTTTCTAATGAAGTACTTATTTTTTGTGCTTGTTTTTTCAAATGATATTTTGTAATGCATCTGCCGTGCTATTCCTTGAACTATATATGATATCGAGTCTAAATGCTCATCAATATTCATTCTATTTAATGTTCAAAGAAACTAATGGGATTTGGTACATTTGTGGAAATTATGCTGGTGAATTATTTTCCATGGATCTTCAAAGAGGGAGTTGTGGCAGTTCTTCCTTTTATATTCCAAAGTAAGCACTAGGTGATTAAAAATTGGAACTGTGAGATCCCACGTCGGTTGGAGAGGGGAACGAAACATTCCTTATAAGGATGTAGAAACCTCTCTTTAATAGACGTGTTTTAAAACCTTGAGACGAAGCCCAGAAGGAAAAGCTCAAAGAGGACAATATCTGCTAGCGGTGGGCTTGGGCTGTTACAAATGGTATTAGAGCCAGCCAGACATCGGGTTGTGTGCCAGCGAGGATGCTGGGCCCCCAAGGGGTAGTGAATTGTGAGATCCCACGTCGGTTGGAGTGGGGAACGAAACATTCCTTATAAGGACGTGGAAACCTCTCCCTAACAGACACATTTTAAAACCTTGAGGGGAAGCCCGAAAGGGAAAGCCCAAAAAGGACAATATATGTTAGCGGTGGGTTTGGGCTTGGGCTTGGGCTGTTACAAATGGTATTAGAGTTAGACACAGAGCGATGTGCCAGCGAAGACATTCTCTAAGGGAGGTGGATTGTTAGATTCCACGTCGGTTGGAGAGGGGAACGAAACGCTCCTTATAAGGATGTGGAAATCTCTTCCTAACAAACATGTTTTAAAACATTGAGGGGAAGCCCGGAAGAGAAAGTACAAAGAGAATAATATCTGCTAGCGGTTGGCTTAAGCTGTTACAGGAACTCGGTCGTCTACAAGTCTGTGACTTTGATTTGTGGAAACTATGAAGGTTTGAGCAGAATCTTTGAAGACGATAATTGTGAGATTAGTTGACTTGGATAAATGGCCAAACTGCTACTGGTTATATATGTGTATGTAGAGAGTCCTGAGTACAAATTCATGAGGCCTTTTTGCACTCATTCCCAGTCTATGACTTGAGTACTACTCTAACCTTAATTTCTCCTTCATCACTATTAGCTAATTGTTAATTTGTGCTTGGTCAGGGTGTTTTTCCTCTGCTTGAACTATTTAATTTCAACTTTGGCCCAGGTCACAGTCCATGTCAAGGGAAGAACAGAATGCTACGAGTGCCAGCCGAAACCGGCCCCAAAAACATATCCTGTCTGTACTATTACTAGTACACCGTCAAAGGTACGAAACCAAGCTTAAGATTTCTATTGTTGTTTTCTTCAGTAATTTTCTCAGAGTCCTTAACACGGTCGCATCTTTTTATAAGTCAGCCACCTCCGCAACTAATTAATAATAATACAATATACAACTAATAAATCCTAATCATAGCAGTAGCAACTGCTTATATAACCACGAACCGACTCATTTACTACTATCAATAATGGGCAGTTGTATATTTAAAGAACGTATGATCATAAGTTCATAACTCGGCTCATTTTTGTGGCCCATCTCATAGAGACATGATTTGTTAGGGTATATATATTTTCCCCAGGTTGTGTAGCTGGTCCTGCTTTTGTTATTTTGTGGTTTAATATGGTTGTGAACTTTGCAGTTCGTTCACTGCATCGTTTGGGCAAAAGATCTACTTTTTGCGAAGTTATTTGGAGATAAGAATCAAGAAAACGATCTAAACGTACGTTCAAGTGATTCTGCAAGTTCATCAAATCATGCTGAAGATATATTTGAACTTTACAAAGACGAAACAATTGAGCAGTATGGAAGAAGAGTATTTGATCATGTTTTTGGGTACAATATCGAAGTAGCCTTATCTAACGACGATACATGGAAAAATCGCAATAAACCGAGGCCTATTTATAGTAGGGATATCCTGCCTGATGAACCAACTAAACAGAACGGAAACTCAGACAAAAACTGTGCCACTGACGATCAAAGTTCGATTTCTGCTATGACATCTCTAGGCATGAAAAATCCCCAGGAGATATGGAGTCTTATGGAAAATTCCAGAATCTTCATCGAGGCTATTAAGCTTTTTTTCACTAAAAGGGAAAAGGTTTGGTTTTAACTTCTCATTTTACGATTAAAACCTTAAGGCTTCTTGATGTTCTTGTGGACTTTCTAAATGGGTGTGGTATACAGGATGTTGGGAACTTGACTTTTGATAAAGATGATCAGTTAGCTGTGGAGTTTGTCACTGCTGCTGCCAATATTAGAGCTGAATCTTTTGGTATTCCAATGCATAGCCTTTTTGAATCTAAAGGTATTGCTGGTAACATTGTGCATGCTGTTGCAACAACCAATGCTATCATTGCTGGGTTGATTGTGATCGAGGCAATTAAGGTGCTGCAAAACGAGGCGAACAATTATCGGTATGTGGAGTTTCTTCATATTGCTATGGGATTCCGTTTCATGTTCTGTTTTGATCTTAGTTATTGTGGTTTACAGATGTTCTATAGATGCTCTGGAATGTTGTTATGTGGTTTATTATTTCTGTGCTTGTGCATCATTTTACTGAGTATTGTTATTTTGTTTGTGGTACGTTAGTATTGAGATCCCACATCGGTTGGTGAGGAGAACGAAGCATTCTTTATAAGGGTGCGGAAATCTCTCCTTAGCAGACATGTTTTAAAACCTTGAGGGAAGTCCGAAAGGGAAAGCGCAAAGAGGACAATTTCTGTTAGCGGTGGGCTTGGGCTGTTACAAGTGGTGTTAGAGCTAGACATCAGGTAGTGTGTCAGCGAGGGCGCTGAGCCCCGAAGGGGGGGTAGACCCGCGAGGACACTGGGTCCCGAATGGGAGTGGATTGTGAGATCCCACATCGATTGGAGAGAGGAACGAGTGCTAGTAAGGATGTTGGCCTCAAAGGGGGATGGATTGTAATATCCCACATCGATTGGTGAGGAGAACGAGTGTCAGCGAGGACGCTAAGCCTCGAAGGGGGGTGAATTGTGAGATCCCACATTGGCTGGGGAGGAGAACGAAACATTATTTATAAGGGTGTGAAAACCTCTCCCTAGCTAGCTGATGCATTTTAAAACCTTGAGGGGAAGCCTGAAAGGGAAAGCTCAAAAAGGACAATATCTGCTAGCGGTGAGCTTGGGCTGTTACAAATGGGATTAGAGCCCAACACTAGGCGGTGTGCCAGCGAGGGCGTTGAGCCCTAAAAGGAGGTGGACTAGTGAGGATGCTAGGCCCCAAAGGGGGAGGATTGTGATATCCCACATCGATTGGAAAGAGGAACGAGTGCCAGCAAGGACGCTGGACCTCGAAAGGGATGAATTGTAAGATCCCACATTGATTGGAGAGGGGAATGAGTGCTAGCGAGGACGTTGGACCTCGAAGAGGGGTGGATTGTGAGATCCCACATCGGTTAGGGAGGAGAACGAAGCATTCTTTATAAGGGTGTGGAAACCTCTCCCTAGTAGACGCATTTTAAAACCTTGAGGGGAAGCCTGAAAGAGAAAATCTAAAGAGGACAATATCTGCTAGCGGTGAGCATGGGTGCTTGGGTGGTTACAGTTTTACATTTGTGACAAACCCATCTATGTTCTAATGGAAACGACATTTGAAAATGCTGGTGATATCTTGAGAAAAGCAAGAAAGATGCGCATGTATTAAACTTGTGGCCTGTCTTCTAGTTCTCTTGAATCTCATCTTAACTTGAATGCGCATGTAGGATGACGTATTGTCTCGAACATCCTTCGAGGAAGATGCTTCTTATGCCAGTGGAACCTTTTGAACCTAATAAATCCTGCTACGTTTGCTCCGAGGTACTTTCGATGATTCTCATCCTCGAGTGTTTAGTCGGGTTATCTTGTGGAATTCCATTGAGATTTATTCTTCACTTGCACATATTATGATGAAAATAGACACCGCTATCACTCGAGATAAATACGCACAAAGCAAAGCTGCGGGATTTTGTTGAGAAGATAGTCAAGGCGAAGCTTGGGATGAACTTTCCGCTTATTATGCATGGATCGGCCCTTCTTTACGAAGTTGGCGATGATCTCGATGAAGACATGGTGGCAAATTACGCTGCGAACCTTGAGAAGGTGTGATTTTCTTGTTAAATGCATTCATCATTGGTCTTTTTCCCCATGAAAATTTAGTCCTTGCTCACATGTTGCTCACATGTATTTCAGGTACTGTCGGAGTTTCCTTCTCCAGTCGTTAGCGGGACAATATTGTCGGTTGAGGATCTCCAACAAGAGCTTAGCTGCAGTATAAACATCAAACATAGGTATTTCAACTTACTCATTTTTGCACTTCATATGTGAGATCCCTCATCAGTCGGAGAGAAGAACGAAGCATTCTTTAAAAGGGTGTGGAAACCTCTTCCTAGCAGACGCGTTTTAAAACCGTGAGATTGACAACGATACGTAACGAGCCAAAACAGACAATATCTACTAGCGATAGGCTTGGGTTGTTACAAATGGTATTAGAGCCAGACATCGAGTGGTGTGCCAACGAGGACGTGGACCTCGGATCCCACAGCGGTTGGAGAGGAGAACGAATCATTCCTTATAAGGGTGTGGAAACCTCTCCCTTGCAGACGCATTTTAAAACCGTTAGGCTGATGACAATACATAACGAGCCAAAGCAAACAATATCTGCGAGTGGTGGGCTTAGGTTGTTACATCGTATTTTTCTTATATTTGAAAGTCAAATTGAACCGGTAGCTCCGTAGCTCCATTGAAAATGATTGATCTCTGTTTCCTTAATAAAGATAATATCTTGTTTACGCTCCGGTTGGTTTTTCGGGGAATTGGATTGGAGCTAATAGTTTCAAATACAATGTTCTCGTCCATTAAAAAAGTGTAGATTTCTTTCTTTGTACTCGTAAGTTCGAGTTACTTTTACAAGAATCAGAAATAATCTGTGCAGAGATGAATTTGATGAGGAGAAGGAACCAGATGGTATGGTTCTATCTGGATGGCACCAAACTTCACTGGAAAAGGGTGATAGCAGCAAGACTTTAGGCAATGGAGAAAGCACTTCGACACCCTCTGCTATGGAGGCCGATAAGAACGAAGACTCAGACATCGTTGCATCTGGAAGGAAACGAAAACTAGACAAGGCACCTTCTTCAGCTGTCGATATATCAAGTTCAGCTAATGAAGCTAATAGCTTGAAGAAACTTGAAGAGCTTGATGACGACGACGACGACGACCTTGTCATGCTTGATGATGGAGATTCAGCTATGAACAAGAAGAAAAGATTGCAATAATTGCCTCTTGGATTTAACGGAGTGCTAACCTAATTTTGTTATGTTAGGGGAGAAATGGTGATTCATAATTTTTCTTTAGATCTTAATGTGCAGTCTTTTTGGAGTTAGGTGCATCAATTGTTCTATCATTGTCCCACATCGAGATCAGATGTAGCAAACTAGCAGAATATTATATTTCCAAGCCTCACATTCAGAAGATAGCGTGATTGTAACACTAAACACAAGTCTCAACGTTTTAGAAACTTATACTATTTGATGACGGTAGTCAATGAAATATATTTAAACACATTTTTAGTTTTAAATGATGAGTAATATTAAAAGTAATCATAGAAATAAAGAATTCAAAGCAGGTGATTAAACAGCTGAAAATCTTCATGGGGAGAATTTGCATCACGTGGCTTGCCACCTCCTATAGACCAAATACATTACAAAATTGTGAAGCTAATGCTGATGTGTAATAAATCAAGGCGAACAATATCTGCTAGCAGTGAAGGTATCAGAGCCAAATACCGAGTGATGTGACAGTAAAGACACTGAACCTCCTAAAGAGGTGAATTGTGAGATCCCACGTCGGTTGAATAGGAGAAAAAAATATTCCTTATAAGGGGATGGAAACCTCTCTCAAATAAATGAAATACATTTTAAAATCATGAAACTGACGACGATAAGTAATGAATAAAAGCAAACAATATTAGCTCTGCTACAAAAATTGTAACCAACCCACATCTCTTTCTCGTAGGAAAAGATGATGGAGCCTGCAAGATACAATTCCCTGGAAATTTAAAATAGTTGCAGCATAGAAAATTGCAAGGAAAAAGATGCCCCTGGAAATTTCTCAAGGTACACATAATGAAGATTATACATTCATAGACAGTATTCAAGAAATGATCTCATGAATAATATATTCTTAACCTATTAAGGTAATGCAAAGAAACCATAAGCCATAAGATCTACGATTGGCGGGCAATTTTAATCACTGATTAACATATAATGGCTATGTCAAAAGCACTAAACTCCGTCATAAGAGAGCTATTGCCCCTCCCTTAACATGAGACCCCTACGTTAACATGAACAGTGAGGGAAGAGTGAAGGATCTGTTTCTTCTAAAAAATGAACCTAGACTAGATATGCTTTGCATTTGCTTATTTATTCTGTGTTACTCAGTCCAAGAGGCCAAAAGTTGCAGTCACAAACCATTCTCTCTTGTGAGTGTCTAGAATTATCAGTCCCATCTTAATGATTCAAGGGCTTGTTGATGGATAACTTTATCCCCAGCTGCTAACACATTAAAACCTGAAGTAAAGAACAGTTTAGTTTTATGTAAAACGAGCACACTTTACAAAGTTTACATGAAAGTGTACATTACTTGTTGCAGGGGAATTAGGCAAGGCTTCCCAATAAAGCTCCTCTCCTTTCCAATCGGTTATCACACCACCAGCCCCTTTGATTATGGGTATTAGAGAGAGAAAATCATAGGGCTGAAAGAATTAAAAGCTATCTTGATTAGATCTTCATATACTAGGCAATTCAATGCATAAACTGGCCATATAAATAGTGCATGAGCTCGAATTGTAAGAGTGTTCCACATGGACTTTGATTTTTCTCAACTATTGGCCACGTGAAAAAACGATGATCGAGTATGAGCAAGCTATGCATATGGCAGCCTAACTAATTACCTTGAGCCCAGATTCAATGACAAGATCTACAAACCCAGATGCTAAAAGGGCATACGCATAGCAGTCACAACCATACAGGGGAACTTTTACCTGCACAACAATGTCTATTGTGAATATAAGATCGAACCTGCTCAAGATCTCTTTTATATTGATGGGCTAGAGGAAAAACAAAAAGATATATATCAATAAAGAATAAAGTGAAAACTGCTCAGAGTCCATTCTAATAACTTTCTTCATCTGGTATACAGCATCGGAGTGGGTAAATTAAGTCAGGGAGATATGCTGTCCAAACAATCTTGTGCATATTCTCATTTCTTCCGAGCTACCAAGACCGACCCGGCTGAGGGTGATCGGTGAGTTGTCTTCTAACAACATAGTATGCATTCCGAAATTGATTTATCCAACTTCCACAGACTTTTCTATTGGATGCTATTTTGGAGTGGGCAAATAACCAAAAAGGAACTTAGTGAGCATTATTCGCCAGATCAAGGGAAAGGGAAGTCTTTGCCAAACAGAAGGTTTTGCCATCATTTGAAGCACTTAGAATTTTTGTGCTCAAGTAAAGAATAGGTTAATACTCACGACATTCTTTCGAGCAGAGCTGAAAGAGCAAACTGTTATGAGTTACTTCATGCACTTCAAGACAAAGTATGTTGAACTACAATCATTTACTACATATATTAAGGTTCAATGCTCAATAGGGAAAATTGGTAGTCATGAGTTTTTTGAATGGTCTTTCATTGGAATTTGGGATGACTAATACACAGATTCTATCTAGCTCTGAAATTCCCACTTTGGGAGAAGCATTTAGTAGGATTTGTCGTATAGAAAATTGTCCATTTGGTACGTTTGCTTCTCAATCCCAGAGTAAGAAGCAATGTGGTTTCATGATCAAGTGTTGAGTCAAAATATAGATCTATATCAACTATTAACTGAGATAAGCTTTAGTATTACAATACTAGCAAACTCATGGTGTGTAATCAAATTGCACTTCGCATTGCATCTAATCCAAGTGCACTGTTGCTACATTCCCACAAAACCAAGAACAAATATTGTCCTCTTTGGACTTTCCCTTCAAGTTTTAAAACACGTCTAATAAGTGAGGTTTCCACACCCTTATAAGGAATGTTTTGTTCCCCTCTCCAATCGATGTGGGATCTCACACATAAACTGCATTCCACTCCCTTGGAGGTGGTAAAAATTTCTATCAATTCCAAAATCTGTGGTTCTTTCCAATCATGTGCACCAAATAAAACGTCAAGTGAACTTCCGATGTTTTTATCAGAAAATGAGAAAAGACATTCTATCTTGGCATCAAACACCATGAAAAATATTGAGAATATTCAAGTATTTTCGTTATCATGCATACCTTGTTCCTCACACGAGCAAATGCCTCATCGGCTTCTCCACTAAATAGATGAGGGCTTGTAGTATATCTACACAGACAAGAGGGTTCATAAGAAACAACCAAACGAACCCAAACAAAGAAGGGCGAAAAAGCTTTTAACACGTACACCCGAGAATAGAAGGTAAAAAGTAAACCCATCAACTTTTGGAGCCTAGATTTTGGTTCCCAAGCTTTACCTATCTTTTCTTATTCCATGAACTCCTAGATTTAATTTCAATTTTGGACAATTTAGTCTTTACCCATTCAAGTCTTATTCTAAACTATTTAAAAAGAACGAAAGGATTCTCTACTCTGCCTCCAATATCTGCACAGATCCCAAAAAGAAAAAGGAACATACAAATAATGCGAATATAGCAATAACCTGAACTTTGAAACTAAGAGAAGAAAACACCATAAAAGGGAAAACATACAAATAGGCCTGTGATATGTCTGAACAAGATCTTGTAGATACATTTTGCCCATTCAATGCAGTTCTCCTCCCACTTATTCCTATCCATCTTTCTCTCAGAACAGGCTGATCAATGATACCCAGAATCTGAAGATTAACACCATCCTATCATTAATATAGCAGATAAAGGTAGAACATCGGGGACACATTTTTAGATATTTTCATCTCCACTTTTCCATTTATAACTTCACAACAGCATCACTATGTCTCCTTTCTATTTGATTCAAAATTATTTGGATTTGAAACCAATGTCGGGGCTTTTTTGAACAATAGAACAAACTACACACTTAAAAAAGGAGGAAATATAATGATGCAATAAGAGAGGAAGAGTATGGTTGATTGTCCTTACTGGTTTCCCTCTATGTAACAATGCAATCAGAGTGCCAAATAGGGGTTTTCCTGAAACATCTGATGATCAATAAACAACTAAATCAGATAAGGAAGAAGGAACACCCGGAAAGTACCAGTAATAAAACTCTTTGTGCCATCTATTGGATCTAAAACCCAAACAAAATCAGCTGAATTCTCTTTGCATCTCCATCCTTTTTCCTCACCATATCTGCAGTCACAACATATCTATATAAGGAAATGACACATCATAGATCGACATCATCGTTTTTTAGGTAGCAACTAGAGTTAAACATAAGAGTTTCACAAGGGATTGAAATTTTAGTTAGATATTAGCCTCGTGCAAGATTTGGCAATCGTTTTTGAGAGCCAACGAGAAAAGTTGGAAAAAACTAACATAGCATGAGAAGGAAAGTTCTCCATTAAAACTGAAACCATAGATTCCTCCGCTGCTTGATCAGCCACAGTCACAGGACCTGCATTGATTCAGGAAGTAGCCCCAAAACCAGACCCTTGTTATTAGGAACACAGCACTTCGGAAAAAGGCCTTCTAACTAGTTGTGAACCATGAAAAGTGAAAAAGTATATAAGCAAATGCCTGATTTTGTTGTACATAAGAATGTCTTGATATTGAATTTCCGGGCAAAAAATATGCCTACCTACACTTTACCAATTAGGGAGGCTTTTCATAATCTTCTTTGAAAATGGTATGGGAAGAAATGTCTTATCTGAAATGTCTTATCTTCTCGTTTCTCTTTTTTCTTCATAGAATTATACCAATCTAAAAGAAGAATCAATGACTAGAGATAGAAAAATTGAAGAAAAAAAAAATCAAGTACCATCCCTTTTTCTCTTATTTTCATTGACATCTATTTGCATGCAGAAATAAACACATTCAAAAACTCATCACTTCGTTTTTCTCCCGCAAGCAATTGAACCATCTTCGAAACTCCCAGCATTTTCACCTCCTAATCAACAACCTTCTCTCTTAATCTTATCATCTGTTAACAAATTTCACCTCGGCATTTCATCAAACACTTCATTACCCATTAACACTACCAGCCCATTACACCCAAAACAAACAAAAAAAAAAACAAAAAAAACAAAAAAAAAAAAAAGCATAAAAAACCCTCCAACATAAACAAAAACATACTGAAATCCGCCTTATCAATGATCTCAAATTTCTTGCGAAAGTACTTCAGAATCACTTCCCCAGCAGCATCCGCGACCCTGTTCGCAACTTCGGCAAATCGATCGAGGTCATGATCATCAAAACCCATGTCAATGGAAGTGTGCACAATGTTAGAGAACTGGGAATTGGACGACATTACTGAAGAACCGAACTGGTAACGGCGGCAAGGGAGAGAAACGGAGAGGGAAGGAGACGATTGTAGTGAGAAAGTGGAGAAATGGGACAAAAGAGAGGTGGGTTTAGAGGGAATTGCAGGGGTCGAAAGAGAGAGGAAATTGGTGGCGGATTGAGAAATTGAACGCGAAAGAGAGAACATCGTAGCGAGCACGAGAGGGGGGACTGCAATGGAAGTAAAAGGGAAGAATCAGTGGGGGGAGAGAGCAAGGAATCCGTGAAACAGTGGGAGAGGATGAGCCGGCGCTGGGAAAGAGCTTTTGGTATTATTTTGTGGGCTTAATTAATAAAAATACACTTTAATTTCCAATTTCACTAAAAAAATAAAAAAAAAAAAAAAAACTTTTATTTATTTATTTATTTTTTTATTTAAAAAAAAAAAAAACATTAATGTCAAAATGTAATAAAGAAGTTTTAAACTATTTATTTACGGACTAAACAATTTCTTTTCTTTTTTTTTTTTTTAAGTTTATAGGGCATTCTAGTAATTATTTTGGATTCCATTATTATAAGGATATTTTTAAACCTTTAAGAAAGTTTAAAATATTTTGAGCATTTAAAACAATTTCAAATAGTTATTTGGAAAACAAAATNAAAAATTTCCATTACCAAAAAAAAAAAAAAAAAAAAAAAAAAAAAAAAAAAAAAAAAAAACCTAAAATTTAAAAATTTAAATAATAAAGCACTAAGTTTTAATAATATATTGATTAATTTAAAAACACATTGGATTGAAAGTTGAAATGGTCAAAACATTAGAAAGAATATTTATTGTAATTTCAAAGCAAGCAAGCAACCAACGAACCTGAAATTAAAATTAAAAAAATATATACAAAAAAAGAGTTCTACAAATTAAATTCAACAGAAAACCACACACTTCCAAGATAGTTGGAGACATATCCAACCAAAAACCACACGTAAATTCATAAAACACAACATATCATTCATGTGAACACTAACTAACACACACACATTTGTGGACTAATGGTGGCCAGGAAGTTTCTCTTTGATCTTCTCCAGAACCCCCTTCTTACCATGTTCTTGGTGTTCGACGTCCACCGTCGATGTCACGGTGGTACTCTGGTGGTGCCCCGCCCCCGTTGTCGTCGTCGTCGTCCCGGCCTCCTTGTGTTTTCCTGTTAACTTCTCCTTTATCTTCTGCGTCAACCCCTTCTTCTTCTTCCTCCTCCCGCCTTGCCCGTCGTCCTCTGACTGCACAACATCATCGTATCTTCATGATCATTCCCTTATCGTCTTTGAAGTTCAAAGCATAAACACACCATTCATGGCAAATAATTGCATGGTGAAGTTCAAGTCATTTGTGTCTAATAGATTTGACACCTAATAACCCGACATGGACTAAATGATCACATTACTTACTCCTCGTTTCGTTTCGAGGAGGAAAGATTTTTGATGTGAAAAGATTTCACATCATAGATAGTAACCCGACATTTACCTATATCCTTGTGACCAAATGATCACGTTACTTACTTCTCGTTTCGTTTCAAAGAGTGAAGATTACATCATAGATAGTAACCCGAGA
Source organism: Cucurbita moschata (assembly GCF_002738365.1). NCBI lineage: Eukaryota > Viridiplantae > Streptophyta > Magnoliopsida > Cucurbitales > Cucurbitaceae > Cucurbita > Cucurbita moschata. The sequence continues at coordinate 1,666,911 of NW_019268526.1, read as the reverse complement.
TTAACCTATATCATTGCGTGACCAAATGACCACGTTACTTACTCCTCGTTACAAAGAGCGATCACAAACCGATACAAGTTCTTTCACACATGTTTTGACCTTACTTATTTCTCGCTTCTATGTGAAACTATCCTCACTAACCAGTTTTTTTAAAGATTTTTGGTCACCCATCGCCATTATATGACTCGATCACCGATACGATTGCTCCAAACAAAGCATGCTTTAACTTTATAGAGTACGATATGACTCGATCACCGACATGATTACTCCAAACAAAACATGCTTTAACTTGAGAGTTCAATTCTTTTAAGTCTATTATATCCCTTATCATCGGGATAACTTCTATTCCAACGTGATCTCTGTTCATTAACATACCCCTTGTACCTCTTTTTTACTCGAGCGTAAAAGCTCTAAATTCATAATCTCAACACACACACACAATTCACTCACCGAGCTAGAGCTGGAGCTGCTAGAACGAGCCAGCGAGGCATCATGGCCTTCCCTAAGGGGCTGCGTCCGGCCAACAACGTCCCCGCCACTCGACACGGGCTTGGACCCAGTGGTGGCAACTCCAGTAGGGTGCATGGGGTTGCCCAATTCCTCACTCATCTGAACCGGGTTCCCAACGGGGCTGAACCCAGTGGTGGAAACTCCGGTCGGGTGCATGGGGTTGCCCAATTCCTCACTCATCTGAACCGGGTTCCCAACCGGCTGGGACCCAGTGGTGGCAACTCCAGTGAGTTGGACAGGGTTGCCGAATTCGTCAGTCAGCTGAACCGGGTTCCCACGTTCGTCCGTCAGCTGGACCGGGTTGCCGAACTCGTCACGTACATTCGCCATTGATGAAGGTTCTGAAAATGGGCGAAGCTTTGAAGTCGAAGTAAAAGCACAGAGGTTGGGGGGATTTAAATACAGATGGGGTTTGCATGTAGAGGAGAGAATTCCACACGTGTACACAGAATAGATATGAGCTGCCACGTGTGGGGATGTGTTGGGACACGTGTGCATTGGTGAGGGTTTGCATGGGCTTTTGGATTGATGATGTCGGAGTTCTCATCACCCTATTCTGTTACAAACGACAGCCTTCTTTATATTGTTCCTTTCAAATATAATATATATTTATTAGATACTTCAAAATTTTATGTTTATTTTTGTATTTAATAAATACGAAATTAAAATAATAGATAACAAAATTAATAGTTTTTTTATAGCTCAGAAAATATATTAGATATAAAATTAAAAAAATTTAATAACTAATTAGATGCTCGTGTCAAAAAAAAAAAAAAAATTTATAAATTTTTAAAAGTTTCAATAATACCAACCCTAACTAATTTTTAAAAAAATCTTTAAATTTTTTCTAAAAAACTCCAAAAAAAAAAAAAAAAAAAAAAAAAAAAAAATTAAGATGGAAATTATTAATATTTTATTTAAAAAATATCCTTAAATTTTTAAAAAATTTCGTTAATACCTTTAACCATTTTTAAAAACTTCAAAAGTAACGCTAAAAATGAAGATAATTTATGAGGTCACAATTTTCATCCATATATTTACGGGAAAAATATTTTTAAACATTTTGAAATAAAATTAAAGTTTAAGAGTACTTTAAAAATTAAGAGTATTTTTAAAATACTATTGAAAGTCTAAGGGTACTTTTGAAATAAAATAGTCATGGTTTCTATCCAAAACTAAAGTTTTTTTTTTTTTTATTTTTTCCCCATAGGCAGTAGCTAGTTCAGGACTACATTTACTAACCTCACCGATAATTTCATTACCCTCACGAGCAAGATCACGTCCCTCATTACGAGCTTGTACACATGCTTCTAGAGCTACTCGGTTAGCTACGGCACCTGGTGCATTACCTCAAGGGTGCCCCAAAGTTCCTCCGTCAAATTGTAGTAAAGAATCATCTCCAAAAATCTCGATTAGAGCAGACATATACCAAACGTGAATACCACCGGAAGCCACTGGCAGAACACATGGTAAAGAGACCCAATCTTGAGTGAAATAAATACCGCAGCTTCGATCTTTTTCAACAAAATCATCAATGTAGTAAATCAACAAACCCTAAAGTGATGTCTCTTTCCCGTTCAAGTTTACCTACTACATGTTTTATGTCAATAATAACTAAGAGAAAATAAATGAAGAAAATTAACTAAGAGAAAAATGCAATCACCGAGAGTAGATAAATAGATAAAATACAAATCATTATCTTAAAAGTCGATGGTTCCATCAAACTAAAAAAAAAAACAAAAACAAAAATGTTTGAGAATAAGATGACATAATAGAGGGGAGTATGGTGCTCACAAGATCATAGGAAGATTGGGGTATTGGAATCTGTTTTACACAAAAGAGAGTGAAAAGAATTTCAACTCAATAACATTTATATATATATATATATCATATCTTTGATATGTATACAGACCTTTAAAATGGAGTTATGAAGTTGACTCACAATTCCTGTTTCATGAAACATTCAAACACTACAAACAATTCCTGGAAGGCACCCGGATCGAGGGAGCAGCACCATTTCGCTGCCTGCAATGGACCACGGAACAGAGCTGCTTATGGCCATGGCTCCCCTGTTTCATGAATGCGACATGACGGGACTGTTAAAATCTTTCATGCTTTGCTAGATTTTGCCCAGAAGAAACCTTTCCTTCTTGTGGAGTGATGATTATCAGACATCACTCTAGAAGATCCCTTCGAGCCGAAGGAGAAGTGCCGTTTCAAGAACGGCTTTCCTGAGGAGCTTCTCGTGCTAGAACTCGCAGACATTCTAGAGCCCTTTTCGAGACGGGCATGGTTTTTGAAAGGATTGTTTGCTTCAAAATGGCTATCTGCATTACAGTTTTTGGATCTCTTGTATAGACTCTTCCAGTCCATTTCAGCTTTAAGCGCCTTTTCGGACAGCTTCTGCGTGTGCTTCTCCCCGAAGGTACAAACGGGACAAGCGGGGTCGTACTTGTAAATCTCGGGTGTCATACTCTCCAGGCAGTCGGCATGATAAACATGTCCACAGGTTAGTACAGCAGCAACAGAAAGCTCGTTGTTAGCAATGATCCTTTGGCTACTCCATGAGGATTTCTCGGTCAATAGTTTTGAGCAAACTCCGCAAGTTTGCAAATCAACTGAGGAGGTTGAAATTCGACTACTAGACCTGGCTATTTTCTCACCGTTAAAGCCGAAAGAGTCGCTATCAAAAGACCATCTTTCTCGATGAGAAGTGGCCATGAGCTCAGAGAAGGCATGGACAGACCAACAATCTGAAGACCCTCCATGTGAGTCACGGACCGATTCGTTGCTCCAAGAGGGAAGCCTTGGTCTATCTTCAGAAGCTAAATAACTACCTGGTGATTTTAATCCTCGGATTCGGTTGTCAGAACCTTGACGCAACAGCTGATGTCCTGGAGATTGATGGGTACATCTTGTTAGGGATGAATTGGTTGGAGGCAGATAGCTCTGTGATGACAAAGGAGAGGTTGACAAAGATGAAGTGGAAGGCAATGAAAGTGACAATTTTGCAGGAGACTTATATGAGACTGTGGGAGAATCCATAGCCTCCTTCACCTGCTTGGAACAGAGAAAATTGCATCTCAACGGACTATAGGACTATCGGGTTTAGAAAAACTTAACTGGAAAAGACCTTATGTTACCTGTTCTAAACTCACATCTGTGGATACATTCCTTGAATTTGATTGACCTGCCATGAACAGCTAGCTGATGTGAGACATGAACACAATAAAAAAGGCTACCTGTCTTTAAACTGGTAATTAAACCATTTAATCAGGTGGAGGGGAGAAACAAAGTATTTGCAAGAATCCTCAATTGAACAAGTTTAATTTGTAGAAGGTACCATCTTGTATCCATAAGGTTTTATAGAAAGTACCATTCATAAACCATTTTTCTCAGTTATTTGTCAGCAAAATAAAAATCTCAGTAAGAGCAAAAACCAAGAATAATACCACTAATTTAATAAACATTGATAAAAACAAATTTAAGAAAAAAAACTCCATAATTCAATACCATGAATTATTATCTGGAAATACAACCTCAACCGCCCCCCTCCCCCCAAAAAAAAAAATGAAAAAAAAAAAAAAACTTCATTTTCTTCCAATCCTTTGTCTGTTCAATTTGCACAAACTAGCAAGTTGCAGACATTAAGGATTAAACGTCGTTGGATTTAGTTAGTAGGGTTGAAACCAAAGACCAAACTGCACAGATAAGATAGAAACCGATGATTTCCACGGTGGTTTACGAAGACTTATAGACTGAACTATAACTCTTGCAATAGGTAGGCAGACTCCAAATTGAGCAGCTGTTACTGTTTATCATGGGTAAACAATATTGATCAGAGAAGGGCAACAGACAAATTAAAACTGCAACGCAAGAGAGAGAGAGATAACGGCGTTGGTGGGTGGTGCTGATAGGAAGAATGAGCAGTGGAGAGCGAAAGGACTCGAGAAAAAATGGAGGTAGAAATGAGAATAATGGGGTGGGTGAGGCAGGGAGGAGCAGTGCTGGAAGGAAGAACGAGTGATATTGAAGGTGAAAGGATGAGAGAAAAAATGCTGGTACTGATAGAGGTGATAAAGTATGGTAGAGAAGCACTTATAGTAAGAATGAAGGGAGACTATGTTGAGAGAGTAAATGAAAGGTGAGATTTGAAAAAGAAGAAAAATAGCAATGCATTATTAATAAGGGTCACCAACCAACCAATCAATATTTCTACAACTGATTTCATCACTCGTAAGAATGAACTAATGCTAATCATGTTGGTCCCTCTCGGTTTGATCAGTCCTTTTAATAATTAATTCACCCCCACCACATATTTTCAATAAAGAAAACATTGGTTTGGAACCCTATACAAGGGGTGCAGCTCGCCCCTATTTCTAAGAGTGCTCATGCACTCTACTCGTTACCACTAAACGACAAAGCCTTGAGCAGAAGGAGGGACTCGTCGAACCCTTAACCTCAAACTAAAAAGCTAGTTCGGCTAACCATGGGGATAGTAATGGGAGTAATGGGGTAGGTGAGGCAGGGTGGAGCAGTGCTAGTAGGAAGAACTTGCGATATAGAAAGTGAAGTGTAAAAGATAAAATGAAGGTACTGATAAAGGTTATAAAGTTGGGTGGAGGAGCACTTATAGTAAGAACGAGAGGGAGATGTAGTTGAGAGAGTGAGTGAAAGTGAGGTTTGAACAAAAAGAAAAATAGCAATGCGTTATTAACAAGGGTCACCAACCAATCAATCAGTTTTTCTACGACTGATGTCATCACTCTTCAAAATGAACTAACGCTAATCATGTCAGTCCCTCTCGGTTACATCGGTCATTTTAATAATTAATACACCCGTAATACATCTTTTCAATATAAAAAAAAAAAACATAACCAAAAAACTAGTTCAGTTAGCCATGCATTCCAAAAAAGCAGGAATTTTCCATTTGATGTTCGATGCAAAATTTAAAAAAATGCCTACGCACAAAAATCAGAAAGAGACGAACAGACTGAGCCACAGAACAAAACAAACTAAAGTAACCAGAAGTTGCAATAATTAGAGACCTAGATGTATTGCTAGCTATGTGGCAGGTGCCAGTTAGAGGCTTAGTTGTTCTCCCATGTTCTTTTGCTTGCTCAGGTGAGACAGAGTCGAGTATAATCTTTCAAGTACTCCCTTCTATTATTTTAGAAGCGACATTGTGTCCATGGAATTTCTGTCATATCTTCATTGATGTTCATGCTTTATTGATTTTAAACAATAACTAAGATCTAGGTTCTTTAACTGATGAGATTGAATATAAATTAACAAAGAGTTCGGTGCATGCATACTTGTTAAAAACAGGAGACTGAAAAATGCAAAATCAAATGGAGAATGTAAAGGGGAATGAAAAAGTAAGATTCTTCGGAGTTATAATTCGAATTTAGAAACTTTTAAATCCTACCATCTGGGTGATTACCTGAACTAGGAGTCCTCAAATTATTAGTTGTGCCTTCTGGCGGTGGAGACTTTTGCCATGTACGTCTACGGAGATGTTCAAGTGGACTTCCATCCTCGGACGCATACGCTGACTCATATTTCAGTTCCACTCTATCATTGCGACTAACACCATCAGAAAACCAATTTATCGAAGTCTCTTCGCCAGCTACTCGTCCACGATTATCCCATCGAAAGCTCCAACTAGGAGAATACCTCATATTCCTACATAAGGTTTCACTTCCAGATCCACTAACTATAGTATTTTCCCTAGCAGCAACACAACACGCAGATCCCATGCTGGAGAAGGACCAAGATTTTGGTTTTTATGACTTCGCCACAAGAGTTGCTGAAGATCTTCAAACGTAGAACTTTGAGAATAACCCCAGCACCATGCCTCTCAAGGAAACGCCAAACTGTATATTACCTATAATCATGATAAACAGAGATTATCATAAGATAGGACTATAAGGCCAGGAAACGATATAAACACTAGAAAATACAGAAACCCATCCACAAATCATAGAAAACCACCTAAATTTTTCAATGTAATAATATCATTTAATCAAAACCCCTTAATCCAATATAACTTAACTACACGAACCTTTTCCAACTAAAAATAGAACAAAAACAAACGTGATTCTCAAAGTTCAGACAAAAGCATCTCCTAAACTGAAGAAATAACATTTGGAGTACACAAAAGTTACCCGATGGGAAATAAATTCTTGGATTTCGATTCCCATTTCCAAATCACTATATGATCACCACCACACAAGAAAGCACATCGAGCATAAGATTGAAATCCTAAGCTTTTCCTAGTTCATTAAGCAAACCGGGACTTCCAATCAAAAACATCCTCCATTACAAACGCGTCGAGTTTCTACCTTCACCCAATGGGTATTGGTACTAATTAATCACACTCACTGAAAACACAGACAAACACAACCGCACAAGAAACTCTTCTTTTCACGGAATAAATGGACACAGATTCGGTTCAATCTGCAAAATTTGTGGAAGCTGTGAGTAAGTCTAAATTGAAAACCCTAAAATTAGAAATTCGAAAAAGAAAAACAGAGATTCAATCGCTTAAACAAGTCAGCGAGATCCGAACAATTAGCATACAATACGCAAACAAATTCAATCAAATGCCACCATAAAAAATAAAAACTAAAAATTAAAAAAAAAAAAACTAAACATACAAAACCAAAAACTTAATACTGAAAACCTCCAAAACTAATGAAAACAAACAAAAAAACAAAAGCCTCATTAGATTCTGAAACTCCATTAATTCAAACAAAAGCAATCAATAATACACCGAAATGATCTAAAGCGTACCTTCACAGAGCCCAATCTCAAACTCGAAAGAGAGAGAAAGAGGAGAGAGAGAGAGAGGGTTTTAGAGGGAGAAATGGAGGAAGAAGGCTGTAGCTGGTTTTCTTCACAACACAGAAAGACTGAAAGGGTAGTTCTAAACGGTTTAATTAACGGCGTTAGGGCATTTGGAGAATCTTCCACAATAATAACGTTTCGGAGTTAACGGCGGTTTAAGTATTCTTTTTATGTACGGTCGTTACTTCGGAGCTTTTCCGCCATGAAGCCTACGTGTATATTTATTATTATTATTATTATTATTATTATTTCAAATTACTTTAAAAATTAAAAATAAAACAAAAATAAAAAATAAAAATAAAAATTACTCAAAAGTATGCTTTAAGTAGCTCTGTACTTGAGCACTATTATTGCTATTTATATAAATAAATAAATAAATAAATATATATATATATATATATATATATATATATATATATAATTGGTGGTCCAATTATAAATTCAATTTATGTGATTTTTTATTAAAAAAAAAATAACCCACATTAATAATTATTTAAATAAAATTTTGTTTTTAATTAAGTAGTAATAATGATATTATAATTTTTTTTAGAGAGTACAATAATACAAAAAAAAAATTACTAATATGAGTTTTTTTTTTTTTTTTTGTC
>NW_019268526.1:1655895-1658525 GCF_002738365.1 Cucurbita moschata | reverse complement strand
TTTTTTTTTTTTTTTTTTTTGTAATAAAACAATGAAATAAAAAACAATAAATATATTATCAAATTGGTCTTACAAAACTCAAAAGTTAAAGGTTAAAGTAATAAAGTACTTTAAACTTTAGATTTATTTCATTATTTATATAATTTAAAAAATAAAAAAATACTCTTAAATAGTTTTTATTTTTATTCTTTAAAATAAAATAAAATAAACGTGTAAAACTAAAAGACCATACCATCATTTACATAAATTAATATTAAATTAATATGATAATTTATGTGTTAAAATTAATTATTTAAATATGAAATAAAAATAGAGAGTGAAAATTAAGTAAAACCATGCTTTTCACATTACACGCAAGCATCCCACTACTTTTCTTTTATTTTCCTTTTTTATATTTTATTTTTAAAAAATATGTATTATATATTTTTTTAATATATTTTATTATATAAATTAACAATCATTTTTTAATCTAAAATTATCGTTGTTGTGTATTTAATAATTTAATTTATTTATATCATGGATTTAGCTAAATTGATGTGATAATATATTTATAACCCACAAAACTAATTGTGGTTTGCTATTATTAATTAATTTAAGAACACATTTTGTGTTAAAAGATTAGTATAATTATGATTTTATAATCTCGTCTATGTTTAAATGGGTCAGTTGCTTGTCTTTTCTACATATTTCTTCCAGTCATTTCTTTCGACGTGGGACTTATATTAATTTTCCACGTTCTATATAACTTTAATTATATTTTTTTTTAATTGATTATCGATTATGCTGATATGGCAGTACTTGATATTTATATTCGATGTCTATATTTAAATATTATTTGAATAACCATCGAATTAAATTCTTAGGGTTGTAAAGTTCAAAAATTCAAATTAATTTGTTTGTATCATGAAAATTATATTACTGTATTTGGAGTCCAAAATATAAAAGCATATCGATATGAACAAACACACTACGACAATGATGTCTTCATTAAAAGAGTCCCACACAAGGCGATGAATTAGCGTTCAAAATAGGAGGGTCATGGATGCTTGTCTAAGACATGCGTACTGTGCTTTCAATGAATTGAAAAGTTGCGGAATAAACAAAATTTTGAGATATGAATACAACAAATATCGACTATGACTAAATAGTCGTCCATATTCATCTCTAGAATAAGTTGTAGAGGGACCGACTCCATTTCTTTCTGGCTTGAGGTCAAAGTACAATCCTTTGAAGTTGCATAAACACGTGGTCATATTTATGGACAAATCTTAGGCGAGCACCCCTTCGAAGTGCAATGGAAGTCACTAACCTAGGCCACGGGCCTTCATGATCGCCCCAACACCCCGTCCAGGTAAGTATTCTAACACGTGGCTCATTGCTTTCATTTTGTACTCATTCGACCGTCTTTTCTTCAAAATTCTATCGATGTAGGACATAGGCACACTTGATGACCTAATCAATCAGTTATATTCAAAATTGCTTTCTTTTTGTATTCATTCGACCATCTTTTCTTCAAAATTCTATCGATGTGTGGACACACAGGCACACTTGATGACCTAATCAATGAGTTATATTCAAAGGCTCATCAATGAGTTATGTTCACCGAACCTAATTTCTACGGACTTAATCTCGATACCCTTTGATAACCTCATTCGAGATAACCCAATTAGGAGAAATCTTGATTAAATCTATAGTCAAAACAATATGAAAAAAAAAATGATAAAAGATTCATACTATGTTACAAATCAAAATGCCAAACTAGAACAGAGAAAATGAAAAGTTAAAAGACTCGAAATGGGTTAGAGGCCGCGCGTACGCAGGCCCCCACTACCACAAATTATGACGTAGGCTCTGCCACGTTGGACAGACCTTAAATTAGCACCCCTCCCAAAGTGCAATGGAAGACACTAACCTAGGCCATGGACCTTCTTGATCGCCCAAAAACCCCGTCCAGGTAAGTATGTTAATTGAAGGCTGTTGCTTTCTTTTTATACTCAATCGCCATGTATCTTCTTTTAGACTCTGTCGATGTGGGACTAATACAAACTAAGCCTTATTTAGCATTTTCAAAGTGATCATTTTTCTTGTTTTCTTTAATCTTAGTCCTAGAAAAAGAAAAATAAAAAAGTAGTTAAATTATAAATGTTCATATGCCTTAATAATTAACTCAATTAAAAGTTAAGTTTAAAAAAATAATAATAATAAATATTTAACATTTATAATTAATACGAAGTCAAATTTATGAGATTTATGAGATTCTAGTTCAATAGGAGGTATCGTGGATAAAATAATAATAATAATAAATATTTAACATTTATAATTAATACGAAGTGAGATTCTAGTTCAGGAGGTATCGTAGATAATTAAGTTTCTTAAAATTAATTAAAAAATAAACAACTGGAAAACTCAATTCATAGTTTTGAGCACTAAATATAGTTTTGGGCACTAAATATTAAATATCTTTAACAATATCTTGGGATGAAATAAATGATAACGATCTTAATATTTTATATAATTATAAATAGAATACCTTAATTGTCCCAAGACATAAAACATATTATCTATATATCTAAAATAATAGTATTTAAAAAAAAGTGTATAAATTAAAAAAAAAAAAAAAAAAAAAAAAA
>NW_019268526.1:1617892-1655477 GCF_002738365.1 Cucurbita moschata | reverse complement strand
AAAATAAAAAAAAAAAAAAAAAAAAGAATAATAGAGAAAATAAATAAATGAAAAAAAAAAAGGTGAAAGGAGATTAAGCAAAACCACCATGTTTTTCCCCCTTACACGCAAGCATCCCAATACTTTTTTTTTTTTTTTCCTTTTTTCTTTTCTTTTAAAGATTTTTATTTAAAAAACAAACATGTATTGTAATTTTTCTAAATGCATTTTATTTTATATGCTCGCTAGAACGCTAGAAGATTAATCATGTAAAAACTTAAAAATTTTAATTACAAATTATTTATATAGTTTAACAATTTTAATTACAAATTATTTATTAGTTTTTTGCTTTTGGTCAAAATAAAAAAACAATACAATTTAATGGCTAATTTGTGGAACCTTGGTTATGACAAATATTAACAAGGAATAATAATTATTATTTTTAATACCAAAAAAAAAACTGACTGGTTTGGGTAGGGGCCGCGCGAACGCAGGCCCCCGCTGCCACAAATAATGACGTAGGCTCTGCCACTTTGGACAGACCTTAGGCGAGCACCCCTCCGAAGTGCAATGGAGGTCACTAACCTAGGCCATGGGCCTTCATGATCGCCCAAAGACCCCGTCCAGGTAAGTATGTATAAATGGGCCAGTTGCTTACCTTTTATATCCATTCGTCCATTTCTTCTTCTCGCTTCTTCCGATGTGGGACTGGTATTCCACTTTTTGTTCTTTTTCTTGAAAATGCCTTTTTTCCTCTCTTACTTTCGGCAAATATATAAATTTCGTTCGGATTTTTAAACAAAACAAAACTCTACCATTCAATTGGTAGAGGGATTCCGTGACTTAAATGTACAACTTCAATTATAAAATTATTAATTATCCTTATTTATATTTAAATATTATTAGTTGTTATAATACAAAACAGTAACGTTTCACCCCTATTGTCTTCTTTGAGTTTTAAATTTTAAGTTTCCCCTCAAGGCTTTAAAACGTGTCTACTAGGCTAGGAAAGGTTTCTACACCTTTATAAATGGTGTTTTGTTCTCCTCCCCAATCAACGTGGGACATCACAAATGATATCAGAGCCAGACACAGGGCAGTGTGCCAGCCTTCTCACTGTTCTCCAAAGAGGGGTAGACACGAGGCGATGTGCCAATAAGAACGCTGGGCCCCGAAGGGGGTGAATTTGGTGGTAGTCCCACATCGATTGGAAGAAGGAAAGGGTGCCAACGAGAACAAAGGGAGGTGAATTGTGATGTCTCAAATTGGTTGGGGAGGAGGACGCCTTCCCTTAGACGCGTTTTAAAACCTTGAAGGAAGATCGAAGTGTTTTAAAACCTTTTAAAACCTTGAAGGAAGCTCGAAAGTAAAAGCGTTAGACTTGTTTTATTTTTCATTTATTTTTTAAAAAGAGAAACATATTAGAAAATAAGTAGTTTAGATAATGATAAAAAGAATAATAAAAAACAAATTAATAAGCTTTTAAAATTATTATTTTGCTTCTTTTATAATCACTAAAAAAAAAGAACAACAATCCCGTGAGGACCCCAATTGGTAGAAAATAGCCCACAACCCCTAAAAGTTAAAATGTTGGAGGGTAAAAATTATTATGGTAGAGAAGTAGGGGACCGACGTGATTAACAGATTTTAACTCGTATTGGCTAGGGGCCGCGCGAACGCAGGCCCCCACTACCACAAATTATGACGTAGGCTCTGCCACATTGGACAGACCTTAGGCGAGCACCCCTCCGAAGTGCAATGGAGGTCACTAACCTAGGCCATGGGTCTTCATGATCGCCCAAAAACCCCGTCCAGGTAAGTATGTTGTAACGTAACCAGTGGCTCGGTTTTTATATCCGTCCGTCCGTTTCTCCTCTTCATTTCTTTCGATGTGGGACTGATAAATTTCCCACAATTCCATTGAGACCTTCGCAAAATATTATATAATTTCGTTGGGATTTTTAAACCAAAACAAAAGATTAATTGTTCTTAAATATCCAACTTCAATTAAAAAATTTATATACTTATTAAGTATCGATTCTGCTCTATGGTAGTTTTTTATATATTTATATTTCTACGTTTGTATTTAAATATTATTTGATAATAATTTAGTTTTTTTTAATAATTGAGAACATATTTGTTTTATTTATCAATTGAATTTTTAACCAAATTTTAACCATAAAAATGTTTTTTTTGTTCAATATTTTTTGAAATTATTATTTTTGTCGTTCATGACTTAATACAAAATTTCATCGAATGGTATCTAATAGGGCTATTACACTTATAAAGTTGTTATTAGACAATTAAGGGGCTATCTGACCCCTATTCATAATCGATCACCGAAATTTTTGAGTTCTAAAATTTGAGAATTCGAATTAAGTTTGTTTGAACCATGAAAATCATATTACTTTATTTGTAGTGCAAAATAAAAAAAGCATAAACAGAGTATCGACAGTGACTAAATAAATATTGTTCGTTTTGGCCCGTTACATTTCGTTGTCAGTTTCATGATTTTTAATACGCGTCTATTAAGAAGAGATTTTCACACCTTCTGGAGGCTCATATCAACTCGAATAGGCTCTTTTTAAGAAGATAATTCAAAAAATAAATTTACATACAATTATGCATATATTTTTAAATTTTGATCAAAACTCTTCTTCCATTTATATTAAAAAAACTATTAAAAAATCACATTGTTACCACTAACTTCCTCAAATATAGTAACATTTCAAAATTTATAATTTCATGTTAAGAAAAATTATACGAATAACCGAAAAACTAAGTTACAAGTAGTTTATACCACAAATTTAAACTAGGCCTGAATAGGGGCCGCGCGAACGCAGGCCCCCACTGCCACAAATTATGACGTAGGTTCTGTCTCATTGGACAGACCTTAGGCGAGCACCCCTCCAAAGTGCAATGGAGGTCACTAACCTAGGCCATGAGCCTCCATGATCGCCCAAACACCCCGTCCAGGTAAGTATGTTATTATGTGGCCCATTGCTTTCATTTTATACTCATTCGCCCATTTCTTCTTCAGAATTCTGTCGATGTGGGACAAACAAACTTTGAAACTAATCCTTTTTTCTATACAACACATTTTCCTTGGAATTTTAAAGCAACTCTCTCAATACACACTTCATTGAAAAAGAAAACTATATAAATTCCAATTTTATTATTTTTTAACTTTCTAATTTTTTAATAAGGTGTGGAGACTTTACAATTTAACGATCCATTTCTACCATCTTTAAATGTTGGGTGTGGGGACTTAATCACCGAGTTATATTCATATTGGAGATACCCGACCCAGTTTCTACCTCCTTGTGGGGGTAAGTAAGATATGAGGACTTAATCACGAGATACTATTTGATGACTCGATTGATTTCTAGTGTATAAATTGTGGGGACATCATAGCGAGATACCATATAATGTCCTCCAAGGCAACCATCAACGAAAAAGACAAAGACTTAGGTCATAGCTACACTCAATGACCCAAGTGGGTCCGAAAAAGAGAAGCAAACCCAGCCAAAGTCGAGGCCATACCTAGTCCATAAGGTTTGAGGATTAGCTCGATTTAGTCCTAAAATCCCATATAAATACATCATTGTGACTTAGTCAACTAGAACATAACTCAATTGATTAAGATATATATTTTCCACTAAAATATACGAGATTTGAATGTTGACCTTAATGTTAGCGAAATCAAGACCAAAATAGTATTAAAAATAGTATATTAAAGTACATCGAAACATACACCAAATGTATACATCAAAACATTACTAAAGCTTTATATTCATACATATATATATATATATATCTAAGTCTGTGACCATATTATATACTATATATATTATACATATACTATGAAACACATGATATTTCTGATTATTTATTTATAAGCTAAGGTAGTGGTAAAAGAGTCCATATTGGTGATGGATTCTTTTGCCTCTTAGTTGGGGATGAGCTTGAAAGGAGGCTTCACAAAAGATGGAGATGGATCATATCTTCCATAGTCTTTGGTGTTTACCCTCAAAAGCCTTTCATGGACGTCCTCCATTTCATCTCGTGTCGTCCTCTTTCGACCCTGATGATCAAGTTCAAAGTTTTATCGAAGTTAGTTAGGGTTTGGGTCATCTCATAAACATAGGGTTTTTGAAATTTAAGCTTATAAACACGGCTTCTACGATACGAGTATATACAAATTGGGTTGGAGAAATTTTTTGGATCAACCCAAAATTTCGAGTTGGTTGACTTGATAGACCATAAAAACTCGAATAGAGCTCACAATCGAACCCAACTCAACTCGTTGGGTTGGGTTGACCTAACCAAAATAATGTCAATTCGTGAAATTACTCGAATTTTTTCAGTTTTCCAAAAATCCAATCAAACCCAAATCGAAAAAGAAGAAATCTAACCAAATCCAACCTTCAGTTTAAGTTGGTCATGTTCTCGAGTCATATGAACACCCTTACCTACTACCAAGTTTCATTTTTATTATCCACCTTATATCAATGTTTTCATAAAACCACGTTCGATCTTAAAATCTAAAAAGATATAGTTTTTGTCTTTAAATTTTGATTAAAAATTTAGATGTGTTTCTACCCCAATCTAAAACAACAAAAATATTGACAAAAAGAGGCCTGTTGAACGTTAGGGTTTCTATAATCGAGCGAGAGACTTACTACTCAGACTTCAAACCTACCCGTTTCAAAACATCCATTTTTCAAGTCATACCGTTAATCTAACTTACACCTACACGGTATAATTTTGGTTATTCATAACAAAATAGACCAAATTATCACAAATAAGTTTCATACAACTTTCAACCATCTACACGAACACAACTATTTCATTACGAGTCACTCAAGTGGGATACCCAAACAATTAAACTTTGGATTTAATATAAATACAAACCTCATGCACAACACCATTAACAACCTCATGAACCAGCTTAGAAGGTCGACCTGCACAAGGAAAAAAAAAAAAAACGAAAAAGTGCTTATAAAGAAATTACTTTTACTTTTTACATTTAAAAATCAGTAATTTTTTTATAAAAAGAACAGACCTTATTTCTCTCCTTAATTTACACGAATAACATATACTACGCATGCAAATAAGATTCTCTTTAGCTGTCGGAAACAACATGTTTGAATAAAATTTTGAAAAATAGATAAAAATAATATGGATCGTGAAGTAGCTTTTAAAAATGGTCGATACACTTTCGATTAACACCTCGAGTTGGTTTGGATTTAGAAAGTGTATAACGTGACATATTTGAGAGCGATTTTGATAAATAATTGAAATTAGTCTTGCCATATTCAAAATGTAACCGTCCAAGTCTACTACTAGTAAATATTGTCTGTTTTTGCCCGTTATGTATCGTCATTAGCTTCATAGTTTTAAAACGTTACTAGGGAGAGATTTTCACACTCTTATAAGAAATGTTTTGTTCCCCTTTCCAACTAATGTGGGATCTCACAATCCACTCATATTGGCGTACCGCGCAGTGTCTAGCTCTGATATCATTTGTAACAGCTCAACCGTACCGCTAGTAGATAAGAGTGTGGAAACCTCTCAATAGGAGATGTGTTTTCAAACTGTGAGGCTAATGTTAATACATAACGAGTTAAAACAGACAATATCTACTAGCCGTGGATTTTGACTGTAAACACAAAATCCCTTTTGAAACATGTACGATTTAGAAATCTTTGAAAATAAACGAAAACGTTGAAAACCCACATGCAGTGTAAATGGTGGATAAAAACAGGGTCAAGTTCACAATGAAACACGTACGACTTAGAAACCTTCAACACTTTCAAAATAAATGAAAACATCGAAAACCCACCTGCAATACAGATGGTGGATAAAAACGAGGTCGAGTTCAAAACGAAACATGTACAATTACAAAATCTCTGACACTTTCAAATAAGCAAAAGCATCGAAAAACCCACCTGCAATGCAAATAGTGGAGAAAAACGAGGTCAAGAGGAGGAAGAAGAAGACGACGACGAAGCCGAGCTTATACTTGAAAAACATGATTCCCAAGTATGATAGAAACAACCTTAATGATGGTCTTTCTTCTTGTTCTTGTTTTTCCAAAGAGCATAGAACCAAATGATGCTTCCTCTTATGTATGACTTATAGATAAGCTAAATTTTGGTTATTAATTATAAATTATTATTATTATTATTTATTTAATAAATTACTTTAATGCTTTTTTAATTTAAAATTTAAATGAAAAAGGGAGAAAGAGACCACTTTTCTTTTGTTGGGGCACTAAGTCTAAACAAGCTTTAGTGGATTTTTATGATATATAATTGGGATTAGCGTCCACGTGAAATTACCTAATTACCCTTCAATTTTCTTTTTTTGAAAAAAATATTTAAAATTTATGGATTGGACTAAATTAATGTGAATTTTTTTTCAATGAAAATAGTAATTTAAAAAAATTAAAAATTAAGTAATTAAATAGGAGATTTTAAAAATGTTTTTTTAAGGATAAATTATAGTGAATTTAAACCAAATTAAAAGAAAAAAAAGTTTTTAAAACTATTTTTTATAAAAACTTGAATTTTGAAAAAAAAAAACTCACGACCCATTTGATAAATATTTATTTATTTACCAAAGTAGGTAATAAAATAAAATAAACTATAAGTAGAAATAATAATTATAAATTTAATTTTCAAATTCACTTTTACCCAAATTTCAAATTTACTTTGTGGTATTTAACCAAAACAGTTATATAACAAAAAAAAAAGTAAAAAAAGAATTAATGACTGTTTTACTTTGTGGTAAAAAAAAATTGGCAAAACCCCCTTGGGATTTGGAAATATTCTTTGACATATTGAAGGAAGAAACAAAGAAATAAAAAATAATGAGATATTGGATGTGTAATTAAAAGGGAATATAAGGACTGAAATGGAAAAGTTTTGGGTCTTTTTTGCAATTTCCCATAAGTGGATTACATAATTAAATAAGCAAGTGCCTTAAAAAGGAGGGGAGGAGTTAGGTTGGGGTATAAAGTAAGTTTACGTGGAAATAATAGGGCCATTATTATAAATCCTTAAAAGACAAGGACTACACACCAAATACCACTAAAAATGACCCACATAATTGCATCAATGGAGAATAAAGAGACTCTTAGATTTTACCACTAAAATAATACCTATCTTCCCATATTTACCTTTAAGTATTGCTTTTAATCTTTCGAGTGAAGAATTTGATTGTGGGATTCCATGTCGGTTGAAGAGGGGAATGAAATGTTTTTTATAACCGTGTAAAGAATGTGATTGTGACATCTCACGTCGATTGAAGAGGGGAACGAAACGTTTTTTATAACAGTATAAAGAATTTGATTGTGAGATCCCATGTCGGTTGAAGAGGGGAACAAAACGTTTTTTATAACAGTATAAAGAATCTGATTGTGAGATTTCACATCGGTTGAAGAGGGAAACAAAACATTTTTTTTATAACAGTGCAAAAAATCTGATTGTGAGATCCCACGTCGGTTGAAGGAGGGGAATGAAACATTTTTTTATAACAGTGCAAAGAATGTGATTGTGAGATCCTGCGTCCGCTAAAAAGGGGAATGAAACATTTTTTATAACTGTGCAACGAATCCTGATTGTGAGATCCCACGTCGGTTGAAGATGGGAACGAAACATTTTTTTTATAACAGTGCAAAGAATTTGATTCTGAGATCCCACGTCGGTTGAACAGGGGAACAGAACATTTTATACAACAGTGTAAAAAATCTGATTGTGAGATCTCACATCGGTTGAAGAGGGGAACGAAACGTTTTTTATAACAGTGCAAAGAATCTGATTGTGAGATCCCAGTTGAAAATGGGAACCGAACATTTTTTTTATAACAATGCAAAGAATCTGATTGTGAGATTCCACGTCGGTTGAGTATGAGAACGAAGCATTTTTTATAGCAGTGTGAAAACCTCTCCCTAGTAGATGCGTTTTAAAAATCGTGAGTCTGACGTCAATACGTAACGGACCAAAGTAGACAATATTTACTACCGTTGGGCTTTGAATATTATATTGATAACCTAAAAAATTGGATCAACTCAACCCAATCCGTATAGTTTGGGTTAGATTATGAACTTATTTTGATTGAGTTTGGTTTATATGAGTAAAAATTTTATGTATTGAGTTGGTTAATGAGCTCGTTGAGTTTGACTGAACTAACATAATTTATTTTTAATTTTCAATTTATATTTTTGTTTTATAAATATTTTATTATTATTTATTTTTCAACCCCTTAAAAAAAAATATATATATATATATATATATATATAATTATTTGTAAGGTATTTTTTTCAAATGATTGAGTTGCGAATCTTAATTAAAATTTTGGAAATAAATAAATATATATTTTACTGTGACGCTTAAGTAAATGAGGGGTATACGAATGAACCGAGACCACATCGAAACAAGAGCGATTCTGAGAATAGGATAACTAAGAAATGCTTAAATATCAATACAAGCAATGTACACTTTCCATTTCAGTGACTTGATCGTAAGAACTCCAAAGCTCAGTGTTGGTCGGTGACTATGAAGAATACCAGGGCCACCAGATGTCGAATTCAACTTTCGAATCCTAGGCATGAGTCGTTATATTTACAAAAAGTTACCCGAACACTCAATTTCTTAAGATTTGCATGAAGTGACAATGGTTCGAAAACTAATTTAATAAATAAATAAAAAATGAATAAATATGTTACCGTTAATTAGCTGGCAAATTACGTCACCACATTAAAATTTAAAAAATAAGCTTATTTAGGAAGATAAATAATAAAATTTATGGTAAGAGGTTTAATTTAGTGTATATTTCTTTCTTACCCCTCTTGGAATCCAATAATTGGGTCTCTTTGTGGGGTTCTTTTAGTAATTTAGGCAATATTCTCTTGAATATTATCTAAAATTAGTATTACTTGGTTACAGATGAAAAATATTTGAAGATTAATATTTATTGTGTTGTTTTACCCAAATGTATTGATATTTTGTTACCCTAAGTTTTTAATATAGGTATGGTACATAAATTTAGTCCTAAGTTTAGCAAATATTCTTTTTGTTACTGTCCAAATCAAATATTCAAATTCAATAATGTCACTATAAATACCTTACTTTTAATAGATTTTAATATAATCTCTCACACGCTGGTCACAACTATATTCTTGCAGTGGTGGGATAACAATCGTGCCACATTTGTTTTAATCCAACAAATAAGTCAGTTGTATGGAAGTTTGAGTCTCGGGTCATGTTTTAGAGAAATGTTTTAGAAAACGTGAGTGGAGAAATCTATTGAAAGTAATTTTAAAGAAAGTAATATTATAAACTAGAAGCGAATAAGCAACAACGAGTTTGATAACATATAACCGCGTAGGAAGAATTGACCACTAGTAATATATCTTTATAGTACATTTTGGGGCATTTTAGTTCTAGTGGTGAGTGTAGACATGATTTTGGTGACTGATCATATATCCCGTGTTGATACAACAATAATAGTAAAAGTCTATTAACATAAAAGCAAGTAAAAGAAGTTTAGAATGGGCATGCGACCTTGGACAAGCATGACTGTGACATCCGATATGCAGGCACATGCAATACGCCCATACAAAACTGTTGGCATTTCACCTGGAAATGACCATTAGGTTCCATAGTTGCTACTCATTGTAGTTGACCACCACACTGATCACTAACAATGATCAATTGGTCATAGTGTTTTCTTAGGTAATTTTTTTTTTCCATGTTTTTGTACATAGAACAAATCAAACCGCGCTTAGGTATAAAAATACTTTTGAGAAAATGTAACCAAAACATATAATTTTTTAAAAATTTATACCATTTTTATATTTTTAAAAAATACATTTATGAAATATACTATTTTACAGGTAGCCGAAGTAAACGGACGCTCAGAGTAGAATGATCTAATCGCGCTCGGATTGATTTAATAAAAGAAAATTTAAAATAAAAAAGAAAAAGAAAATAGGGTTTACTAATTGAATTGCGACTTTGATACCAAACAATAAATAAATAAATAATAATAATAATAAAATTATTATTATTATTATTATTTGTATTTATTTATGAACTGAGATTTGACAAATTAAAAGATTGATTTGATCGATCAGTTTAATCGTGCAAAATGGAGCGAAGAATCTTTGTTTAAATGAAAAACGAGTAGAGAGTATAAAAAGATTTCTTGTTATATAAATCATGCAGAATGGAGCGAAGAATCTCTATTTAAATGATGAAGAACAAGTAGAGAATATAAAAACTATGGATTTAATAAATAAATATTTTGCCTATTATTTTCTTTTATTTTTTTATTATTATGATGATTATTATTATTATTATTTTGCAAATGAGCCTAATAGATATTATCCACTTTAGTTCATTATGTATCGTCGTTGACCTCATGATTTTGTTCCCCTCTCCAACTATTGTAGGATCTCACAATCACTCCTCTTGGGACCAGCCAACCCTCCAACCCTCCTCTCTCCAACTATTGTAGAATCTCACAATCGCTCCAGTTAGTGTCCTATCTCACACGTGTCTATGATACTATTTGTAACAACCAAATTCACCGCTAGCAGATATTGTCTGCATTGGCCTATTACATATCGTTATCGATCTCATGGTTTTAAAACGCGTTTGCTAGAAAAAAGTTTCCACACCCTTATAAGGTTTCGTTTTCCTCTCCAATCGATGTAAAATCTCACCAAATGTCAAAACATGAAGTTTATTGTTACTTAAAGATTATATCTAAAATTTTGAGACTATAATGGTGAGAATAAAGAATGAAATTGTTAGATAAACACGACTCTCCGCAATAGTATGATTCTGTCCACCTCACTCCAATGGAGATAGTATTCTTTGATTATAAACCATCATTCCCTAAATTAGCCAACGTGGGACCTTCCTCCAACAGAAATAACCCCCATCTCCGGGCTTTGTAGCTTGAATCTTAGTTTTAAGTTCGACCCCTATAATTTTGGATTAACAAAAGTTTCAATTTGATCCTTATGATTTCAAAGATTTCACTAACAACTTTCTCCGAGTACCCTAAGTTACTTTTTTAATATTATTTTTATAACCAAGGACGGAACTTTTCTCCCTACCCATAGGACATTTGCACTTGCCCGAAGACTCAGATCCGAAAATCATCGAGTTTTTGGTATTAAGCTAAACCTCTCACCTCTAAGCCGGTATGACCAAGAGACCCCAAGCCAATGTAAACAAGGCCGCCACTAATCGATAACAATGTCTTAAGGCTTAGAATAGAACTCAAACATAATCCCGAAATACGCGACTAAAGTGAAACTTTTAAAACTAAAGGGACCAAATCGAAATATTTAGAAGTTACTCGAGAAATCGAAATATTTCATCTCCTTCAATAAATAAATAAACAATGATTCCGAACCCCAACTCACTCTCCTATAACTTATTTACAAGAACAAGAGCAGATTGTAAGCTAGAAATTACAAAGCAGGAAAAAAAAAATGAAGAAATTCTCAAGAACAGCATACAAAAAATGAAGAACATTCATTGAATTCAAATATATAGAATCAAAAAGAACATCATCAGATCAGAGAAGACTGACAGAGTTTCCATGGAAGTGTGAGCTCATGAAGTTGAAGAAGCAACAGCAATTGCTTTACCATTTTCATGCCTCAGGCTGTTTTCTCTGCTGTAAGCTGACTTTGCACCCTGAAAAGTTAGCAATACATGGGTTAATCAACGTGCACGTAATAACGAAACCGAGTCGGTCTCAAATGGAAGACTTTCTTATGGCTTGTTCTTACTTGGAATACCGCTCCTAACTTCTTCAGGGCTCTGGCTCGTAGCTTCAGTACGTCTTTCGACACGCTGGGGTCTCTAATAACCTGATACAGAAAAGAGAGTTCTGGTGAATCGACATGACTCCAAAGTTTATGTCATGTCATGTTAAGGCGTAAACAAGGACGGACTACTCGTTTTCTTATAAAACGAACTGGGAGTTCATTTACGTCGTGTTTATTTTCGTGGCTATCTTGCTCATCTCTTCCTTTTTTCAGGGAGGGGGGTGTTGAGATGAGGACGGGAACTAGTTTCTACTTTCAATAAAATGTGAGAATACTAAGGTCGATGATTTTCCAATCTACATAAGAGCTCGGGTGACTGGTGAACGATGATTTCCTAGTTAAGACGAGAATAGAAACTAGTTTCTACTTTCTATATATGTTTTCCAATCTACGTAAGAGCTCAGGTGATCGGTAAACGACAGTTTCCTAGTTAAGACGAGAACGGGAACTAGTTTCTACTTTCTATATATGTGAGGATATTTTCCAATCTATGTAAGTGCTCGGGTGATCGGTAAACGATGATTTCCTAGTTCTTGTTTAATCCTGACTTTAACAGTCCTGGCCTGGGCAATGGTAGTTTATCTTAAGAGAAAGTATGATATTGTGACTTACTACAGAGCAGACACGTGACAGAGTAGATTCGATGTCGACCACATTAATCTGCCAAAGTGAGTTGAGAACAGCATCTTTCTTCTCTTCAATGGCTTTTGCCAGGTTCTCGTCTCGGTTATCTCCTTCGTTCAGCCGCTTCAACTCTTCCTGTAATTGAATCAAAGAAACAGCACCTAAACAAAAGTGCAATGGTTAGGATCGAAATCGAATGTTCGAAAGCTTTATAAACAAGAGAGAAGATTACCTGAAGCTGCCATCACTTGTGATTTTATTTGGTGTCCTTTATCTCGAACCCACTCGGCTAAAAACGGAACTTTCATATAACGTCTGTCCCTCCCAAGTTCCTTCGCAGCTTTCCTTGTGTATATGTATCCAATGGTGTGCAGCATGGTCTCACCAAAAGCTGATTGCAAATAGCTTGTGGGTAATTTGTAGCTTAAAACGCTAGCAGATATTGTCTTCTTTCGGCTTTCCCTTCTGAGCTTCCCTCAAAGTTATAAAATGCGTATGCTAGGGAGATGTTTTCTTACTTTTATAAGAAATGTTCCATTCCCCTCTCCAACCGATGTGGGATCTCAAAATCCATCCCTCTTGGGGCCCAGCGTCCTCGCTAACACACCGTCTTGGTGTCTGGCTCTGATACCATTTGTAACAGCCTAAGCCCACAGCTAGCAAATATTGTTCTCTTTGGGTTTTCCCTTCTAGGCTTTCCCTCAAGGTTTTAAAACGCGTCTACTAGGGAGATGTTTCCACACCTTTATAAGAAACATTTCGTTCCCCTCTCCAACCGATGTGGGATCTCACAATCCACCCCTCTTGGGGCCCAGCGTCCACGCTAACACACCGTTTTGGTGTTTGGCTCTGATACCATTTATAACAGCCTAAGCCCACGGCTAGCAGATATTGTTTTCTTTAGGCTTCCCCTCAAGGTTTTAAAACGCGTCTACTAGAGAGAGGTTTCCACTCTCTTATAAGAAATGTTTCGTTCCACTCTCCAACCGACGTGGGATCTCACAAAAAGGAATATAATGAATTTGTTCCCCAAGCATTATAGACCTTGCCTGAACTAGAACGTTTTTATAGAGAAACATATATAATGGTTATACATACCAGCGTTGGAGAGTCGTCGTGCTTCTGAACTTGCCCATGTCACAAACTCATCAACCCGACCATCAACATATGGTTGCAGGCGGTCTTTCAAAATGTTTGCAAGCTTTTCTTCCCTTTCCTTTTGAAATATCTACACTTTTTACGAGTATGAGTAAATTCCATGGCAAGAGTCGGCTTTTATATCTGCATCATTGAAGGAAAAGAAGCATACCTTAAGCTTTTCCTGAATTTTTTGCTTGCGTATCTCGGGGTCTTGTGAATCTTCCTCAATCTCGAAAGTCGATAGAACAGCCAAAGCAAGCTGACCAACATACTCTTCAAAGAACTCACTTCCGAACAGCATACCGAACACAGCTGCAGGGTCTACCATGGTGTCCCTAAAAAAACACGGGGAAAAAGATCAGAGCCGCTAGCATCACTTGCGACGAATAAAACTTAAAGACTAGAATTGTTTCTTCTGTAAGTAATTAACAATACACGGTTGCATATTTAAGTCATCTGCAAAGGATTCTACCCATCACTCAGTAGATATTACGTCACAAGACAACCCTTGAGACTTATCCATCACAAGGGCTTAGACAACGACACGTGTCTTTGGGGGCCTGGTCAACAAAAAGCAACATTGCTATGAACGCTTGGCTGCCACAAGCTAGTTATCCTGTGGTAACTTTTCTAACACCTCTAGCGTCAAATTCCGAAGGTCTAAAGGATCGATAGTTCATCACTTAAGCTTTTAGGTTTATCCGTAGTTTAATATGGTATTAGAGCCGAATGCCTTGTATTCAAATCTTTGAAATTTTATTTTCTCATCTCAATTTATGTCGATAGTCACTAAGTCCCGTTCTAGTTTTCAAACCTATAGTTAAGGGAGCATGTTAACCTATTAGTTTAAACTTTCTATCTTAGTTAAAGAAACATACTGTTGTACTCCTGCCTTCCCATACTTGTCGTACGCTTCACGCTTCTCGGGATCGCCCAATACCTGATAAGCCTCTCCCAGTACCTTCACAAGGACAAAAACAAGCAATTGCATAACGAATCGCATATCCGGCTTGCTGTTTGGCAATAAAACTAACAGACTAAACAGGGTTAGGAACTTCAGTTCACCTGAAAATTTTCCGCGGCTTTCGGATCTCCTTGATTTTTATCTGGATGAACTAGCCTTGCCTGAAAAATAGACATCAAGATTATGAAATGTCCCACTCCCAACACTAACAAAGTTCCCACCCTAAGGTACCCGTGCCAAGACTCGGGATGTCGTCAAGGCTCTCAAAGACTAGCCGGGTGGACCAAGAATGATGCAAAGAATGAACCATTACAGAAAAATAAACCATCAACAAAGCTTCTTATCCAGATCATAATATGAAATGCAGCTAAGAATCTAAGACTAAGAGGCAACTTAACAGAACAATGAAAGTCTAATGAAATTCATTGATCATCATCATAGCCATGGATAAATCACCTTAACGTAGTATGCCTTCTTAATTTCTGCAGAGGAGGCATCGAATTTGACACCCAATACATCATAATAACCAGTCTCCTTCACCATATCTTTTGAATCTCTATGCCTTTCAACGAAATAGACCAAATTAGTCACATGGGTGAAGAATAAACAATCTATATAAGATCTGAAATGGGAAAGAAAGATCAAACCTAACCAAATAGAAATAAATGAAGAACAATCATTAATAATTATGATCATAATCAACAAGAACAAGGGCATCCAAGACATCAGAACGAAATCAAACGAAAAAGGGAAATAGAGGCCACTTACGAGGTATTGATGGAATCCGATCCGGCGACCTGAAATTGAGAAACAAATGATAGAGATGAGGAAAAAGAGAAAAGGGTTTGAAGGAGGAGATGTGAAGTAGCGGAAAAACACGGCGGCGATTCGGATTACAGCGACGGAGGAAGAATCGGAGAAGATGCCCTGCCAACGAAGCTACGGATGGGGACGGTGGGAAAGTGGGAAATCGGCTGAAACGCGTCGGAATCCTCTTAAACGGGGAATAATTTGGAGTAAAACTTGCTTAATTGAGATGAATTGATGGGTTTTTTACGTGGTTCCTAGGAATTCGTTGGCTTTCCGACACGATTTTTGTCTCGGTGAGTATGTTCCGACGTGTCGTTCATCCTCGAGTTTCCTCCTTCCTCCAAGTGTCGTCTCGTGAAAATTTCTCACCGTTCAATTCATTCATTACCAAATTTAATAATTTGTTTATATATTATAAATAATTTATTAATTACTTTGAAATATGTTCAGACTAAAAAAATATATTTATTTACGATACAATAATATATATACATAAATTAATAAATTAATAACTTGAATAATTTGTTTATATATTTACTATTTTAGTAGGCTATTAATTTATTAAGTTGATCTGAATGAATAACTGAATTTATCGTTAATTTTAAAAAATATATTTATTTACTATACAACTATATAAACATATATTTATCACATTTATATTTAATTTCATAATTTTTTTTATAAATTATTCTTTAACCACTAATAAAAATATTTTTTAATTATTTGAGAGGAATTTTAAATAAATATTAAAATTGAGCTATAAATTTTAATTAAATATTTAATATGTAAATAAATATTTTATAAATATTTTCTGTCGTGCATATCATCTGCTAGTTGCATTTAGTTACTTTGTTATTGGTTAGTAGATGACTAGAATTCACTCTGTTGTTACCGTCTCTCTGGTTTAATCATTTGACAGAAGGCTTTCTATAGCCTCTGATGTATTCTCAAAAGAGAATTACCTTTTTCTCTTAAACTTTTAGAGCTGGTTGAGGCTACGAGGAAGGTTTCGTTCCCTTCTCCGATCGATGTGGGATCTCACAATCTATCCTTTAAGGGCCTAGCGTCCTCGCTGGTACACCGAGGAAGACTTTGTTCCCTTCTCTAATCGATGTGGGATCTCACAATCTACCCCTTAAGGGCCTAGCGTCCTCGCTGGCACACCACACGGGACCTTGCTCTAATACCATTTGTAATAGCACAAGCCCACTAATATTAGATATTGTCTGCTTTGGTCTATTGTATATTGTTGTTAGCTTCACAGTTTTAAAACGCGTCTACTAGGGAGAGGTTTTCACACTCTTATAAGGAATGTATCATTCCCTTCTCCAACCGATGTGAGACCTCACAATCCACCCTTCTTGAAGGCCTAGTGTACCACATGGAACCTGGCTCTGATACCATTTGTAATAGTCCAAGCCCACTAATAGCAGATATTGTTCGCTTTTGCCCGTTACAAATTGTCGTCAGCCTCACGATTCTAAAACGCGTCTACTAGGGAGAAGTTTCCACACCCTTATAAGGAATGCTTCATTCTCTCCTCCAACCGAAGTAGGATCTCACAATCCATCCCCTTGAGGGCCTAGCATCCTCACGGGCATACCGCACAAAACTTAGCTCTAATACCATTTGTAACAGCCCAAGCCCACTAGTTATTGCCCGCTTTTGCCCGTTATACACCACCGTCAGCCTCATGATTTTAAGACGAGTCTACTAAGGAGAGGTTTCCACACTCTTCTAAGGAACTATTTATTTCCCTCTCTAATCGATGTGGGATCTAACAGACCTTCTTGACGAAGTAGAGCGAAAGAAACTGAGAAGGTTTTTTTTAGAACTATTCCATTTGAAACTGACAAATCTGCTATGTAGAAATTTGATATGGCGATACCAATCAAAGTGAGCATTGTTTGCTCTAATGTCTTGAGCTTCTTGGTTAGTGATTGTGGGAGCTATGGTTGGGAAGTGGCATCATAATTAAGGCAAACCTTATGGATTGATGGGGCAATCCATGAATAATTGATTACTGTCAACTGTTCGCTCTAAAGCCTTTGCTCTTGTTTGAGAATGTAACGGCCCAAGCCCATTGCTAACAGATATTATTTTCTTTAGGCTTTTCCTTACGGGCTTTCCTTCAGGATTTTAAAACGCTCTACTAGGGAAAGGTTTTCACACCCTTGTAAAGTATGTTTTGTTCTCCTCTCCAACCGATGTGGGATCTCACAATCCACCCTCTTCGGAGTCCAACGTCCTCGCTGGCACTCATTCCTTCTTCAATTGGTGTGGGACTCCCTAACCCACCCCCCCTTTAGCACTCAGCCTTCTCGCTGACACATCACTCAGTGTCTGGCTCTAATACCATTTACAAAAATCCAAGCTCACCGTTAGCAAATATTATTCTCTTTGAGCTTTTCCTTCCAGACTTCCCCTCAAGGTTTTAAAACGCGTCTACTAGGGAGAGGTTTCCACATCTTTATAAAAAAATGATTCGTTTTCCTCTCCAACCAATGTGGGATCTCACAATCCACCCCCCTTCCAAGCCCAGTATCGTTACTGGCACACCGTCTCGTGTCCACCCCCCTTTCGGACTCAACCTCCTCGCTAGCACATCGCTCGGTGTCTGGCTCTGATACCACTTGAACAGTCCAAGCCCACTGCAAACAAATATAGTTCTCTTCGAGTTTTTCCTTCCGGGTTTTACTTCAAGTTTTTTAGAACGCGTTTAATAGATAGAGGTTTTCACACCCTTATAAAGAATATTCCGTTCTCTTCTCCAACCGATGTGAGATCTCACAGAAAATTACAAGAACACTATTGAACCTAGTGACTGACGACTTTATGCAACTATTTACAACCATGTCATTTCCTTTCTAGCTTATACTTCATGGTACTTTGCAGACACTCCGTTGATTCCATGCTAGATTGTGATTCAAAGTTTACTATTGAATCTAGTGCTTGATTACTTTATGCAACTAGTTCATCTTTCTCATATGCACATGCTCGAACCTCCAAAACACCACTGAATCTAGTGGCTGATTGCTTTCGCTCGTAGCACGCGCTTCAGTTGACCATGATCTGTGGATCTATTCCTTATGATCTTGTATCTATACATCTAGAATCCAACTTTTCTTTATTCTAAGAGGAATTTACTTCAAGATCTCTAGTTGCCATTGAAAGCATAACTTGTAGGACAAGTATTGAATCTTTCCTATTCTTGCAGGCTACTTTGATGCAGACATAAGGGCACTGCTACCCTCAGATGCTCACATGACAAGCCATGGATTATGGACAAAGGTTTCTTTACAGCCCAAAGTTTTGGTTTTGGAGATTCCCCCTCAAAACCATTGCACTACAGAGCATATGTTCTTTTAAAATCTTTACAAAAGACTTGTTTATCACTATCTCTACAAAGAGTGACCCACTTACTTGTGTCTTGTAGGTTCATGTACTAAAAGCATCATTTTTAAAGGTAACCCCATGACTAGTTTTTGTTTCCGAAAAGGTTTCGAACACTGTCGTGAGTTGCGAAAATTGAGGTCGTATGACTTACTCTATGTATAGTCGAGGTCTACTGCTAGTAGATATTGTCTGGTTTAGCTCGTTATGTGTCATTGTCAGTCTCACGGTTTTAAAACGTGTCTACTAGGAAGAGGTTTCCACGTCCTTAGAAGGAAACATGTCTACTAGAGAGAGGTTTCCACGCCCTTATAAGGAATGCTTCGTTTTTTCTCTCTAACTGATGTGGATTCTCACAATCCACCCCCTTGGGGACCTAGCATTCTCGCTGGCACACCACCTGGTGTCTGGCTCTGATATCATTTGTAACAACTCAAATCTACTGCTAGTAGATATTGTCTACTTTGTCCCGTTACGTATTGTCGTCAGCCTCTAAATGTGTCTATTAGTGAGAGGTTTCTACACCCTTATAAGATATGTTTCGTTCCCCTTTCCAACCAATGTGGGATCTCACAATCCACCCTCTTTGAGGACCCAGCGTCCTCACTAGCACACCACCTAGTGTCCGATTCTTAATACCATTTGTAATAGCAAATTCATCCTCCTTGGGGACCTAGAATCCTCGTTGGCACACCGCCTAGTGTCTGGCTCTAATACCATTTGTAACAACTCAAATCCACCACTAGCAGATATTGTCTACTTTTGCCCATTACGTATCGTCGTCAGTCTCTAAACGGATCTGTTAGGGAGAGGTTTCCACACCCTTATAAGATATGTTTTGTTCCTCTTTCCAACCAATGTGGGATCTCACAATCCACCCTCCTTGGGGACCCAGCGTTCTCACTGGCACACCACCTAGTGTCTAACTCTTATACCATTTGTAATAGCAAGTCCATCCTCCTTGGGTGCCCAACGTTCTCACTGTCACACAGCCTGATGTTTGGCTTTGATACTATTTGTAACAGCCCAAATCCACCGCTAGTAGATAGCGTCTACTTTTGTCCATTACGTATCGCCATCAGCCTCTAAACACGTCTATTAAGGAGAGATTTTCACACCCCTAAAAGAACCGTTTCGTTCTCCTCTCCAACTGAAGTGGGATCTCACTCTCTACCTATCTCGATTTGATTAGCATAATGATATGGTTCATAGATTCACAAATGCTCGAATTGTTCGAAATCATTTCAGATTAGACTAGTAAAATAAGCCTAACGATTAAACTAATCAACTTTTTTTTTTCTTCTTTCGTTAACTTTATGAAATCTTACTTTTAATACAAAGGCTGAGAAAAGAAAACTCCTTCAACTTCTAAGCAACACCATCAGTAATGCCCATATGACTTCATTTGTCCCATTAAAATATCTCAAATGACAAGATTGTTGGTCCCAATACACATGATGAAGCCATTAAGAAGAGAGCATGGCCAACCACATGCCTCTCACCATTGTTGAACCATATTCTGATACCCAAAACCGATGAAGTTGGTAGCAGACCAAGCTTTTGTTCCTCCAAAATGGGTATCACATCAAAAGGGAAAGCTAAAAAATGGGTAAACAAAGAAGGTTTGGTTTTGGATTTGGCATGCTCTATGCTTACTCTTTTATGTTATGGGCAAACTGTTTGAAATTTGTTGCTTTATTTTTTTTGAAAGTGGACCTGAGATTAGAAACCACCATGCCTAACTTGCTGTACATCTCACCAATGGATATCAATCAACTTCCCCCTTTTTAACTTCATTAGCTTCAGTCAAAATCCAAATTGAGAACCCTTTTGTTTGTATTGATTTTGAAGAGTAAAGGCTGTAAAGTGATACTTCATTGGAATTTGGATCTAATTTTGTAATTCTAGAAGCTTCATCGTTTTACGATAGAGTGTTGTGAGATCCCACCTCGGTTGTAGAGGGAAACAAAGCATTCATTGTAAAGGTGTGGAAACCTCTCCCTTGTAGACGCGTTTTAAAATCGTAAGGTTGACGGTGATACATAAGGGGTCAACCCAAAATTTTGGGTTTGTGATGCTACAGGTCTACGCGTGTTGTATTAGAAAAATCTTTTGGACCAACTCAAAATTTTGGATTTGGATTAATGACTTGAGCAACCTGAATAAAATTCCTGTAGCCTTGAGCAACTCCAGGCTAGGTTTTGAGGTTCTTGATGACGTTTGCAAGCTAAGAGAGTCTTTCTTTATATGATTTGAAACTTTCTCCTCGACGATGATATCGAAAAGTCGTTAAATTCTTAGATAATCGGCATTAACTCAACTCAATCCAAGCCAACCCTCTGTTTTCAGGTTGGTTTTGGTTGAGTTGTTTGGTTGTTTTTTTTTTAATTATTTAAAACATCATTTTTATCCATGATATAGGTTACATTAATAACTAATATCGAATATTACAATTCACAATGCATACTAACATAATTATACACGTTAAATATTTTAATTTTTTTGAAAATTAGGGTTGGGTTGGATGTAACCCTATTTTCGGGTTGGTCAGGTTGATCCGACAAAAAAAAAAATATCAACATGGATACCGAACCGAACTTTTCATTTTTCAAAAACTCAGCCCAACCAATACAAAATTTTTTTTTAACCTAACCCAACGTTTATGATTTGGGTTGCTTGTCTAATTTCTCTCGACTCTAATATTTTTGAGAAATTTTTCCAATTTTCTAATTCATAAATTTTTTTTTTTTTTTTGGTATTTTTAAATGGCCACATGAAATATATTATGAAATAAGAAAAATTGATATTATATGTGAAGGGATATTATCCAAGTGGCTAAATTATATTGAATGTTTTTATGTAATTATCTAAAACTTTAATTTTAAAATTATTTAAAAATATTTTAAGTAAAAATATTTAAAATTATTTAATATTTTCCAAGACATTATAATTATTTCTAAAAAAATATCATTATTTTTTATTTTGTTAAAATATTAAATTTAATAAATATATTTTAATATTAATTTCTACCTTAGTTTGAAGTTAATTTTGATAAAAAAAAATGGTTAGTTAATAATATTTATTGAATAAATATATTCACAGGTTATTATGAATTTTTTTACGATATAATTAAAATGTTGATTCACTCCTTATGTCGATGTTGATCCCGAAAATATGTAAAAATATCAATGAAAATGTCGACGTACAAAAAAGAATTTTATTATACTCTTTTTCATATTGGTTCATATGCTGTCAAAATGTTCATTATAGTCCCTGTACTTTCAACGTTTTTCATTTTGGTATTTCTATATTATTTTTAGGGACTAAATAATTAATTTTTTTAAAGTATAGGGACCAAAATGATAATTTTGAAAGTATAGGGACTAAAAAGAAAATATTTAAACTTTTTTTAAAAAATCACTCTCCTTTTACTAGTATTTATTTTTTAAATACTATTTTGGCTATTATACTTTTCACAATCAGTGGGGCGAATGCATCCCGAGAAAGTCATTGAGGATGATGACTAAATTAAGTGGGAGAGAATGTCACAATCTGCAATACGATTGTGCCCCGAGTAAGTCATCGAGGACGATAACTAAGTTAAGTGGAAGAGAATGTCACAACCATGTTATGAAGAGAATAGATTGTGACCCTCACGTCATGACAAGCAAAGCGGCGTCCCTCAAGAGACACCCATCCGGCCACATGTGGGCCAATATAGAAAAGTGTCATGATACATCGTCCTCCTCGATTGCATCGCATCGATCGAGGAGAACGATGCATCATCCAACACACCACCACATGAAGTGGGCATTAAATAGAATGAACAACAAAGATAGGCGTGTTGAAGGATCAATTTCAAACATTTTTAAAATATGGAGACTAAAATGATAATTTTAAAAGTTCAAGGATTAAAAGATAAATATTTTATTTTATTTTATTTTTAAAGAGAAAAAATAGTAATTTAAAAAGAAAAATACAATGACTAAAATGATAATTTTTTAAAATTTATGGACTAAAAAGCAATATTTAAATAATATAAAAAAAATATATCGCATCAAATCTTTTCTTTTCTTTTGGTCTTTTACTTTTAAAAATGGGTTTTAAAGTAATAATTATGTGTTTCCTATCTTTTTCTTTTCAATCAAATGACAGTTTTTTTTTCCAATGTTTATAATTTAATTAATAAATGATTATAATATTAATTTTAGTATTAATTGATGCAAAAATGTTTTTCACATTAAATATTAATTTTCATTTTTAAATAAATTATTTGAAATTAAATATAATACTATTATTTCTTATATAATATACCTTTGATATATATATATATATATTATATATATATACACCATATTACTACTTGAGTCGTTACGGATACACACAATTCGTTTACATATTTAGAAAAAAAAATGAATAGTTGAACTGATTAAGATATTAATAACCATATTTTCGTTGTCATATTGGAGCTCGGTATAACTACAATTAACCAAATAAAATGTAACGTCTCGTGTTCAAGATTTGGAATCCGAATTCAGTACTTGATGGCCTCAGCATTCCCTTGCATCTCTTACGACATGGTCACGTTACTTACTATGCACTTTCGTGGACAATGTTGGCGTATGCTTGAGGCTCGGGTTATGTTTGAGAGAAATGTTTTAAAAACTGTGAGCAAGAAAATACGTTGAAAACAATATTAAAGAAAGAATTGTTATAAGCTAAAACGACTTTGATAGCATATAACCCAAGTATGAAGAATTGACAACTAGTCACATCTCTCTATAATACATTTTGGAGCATTTTAGCCCTGATGGGTGTAGACATGATTTTGGCGACCGGTTGCGGTCATACACCCCCGTGTTGACACAACAATAATAATAAAGACACAACTGACATGAAATCAAGTAGAAGGGGTGTGTATGGGCATCACCCATGGACAACATGTCTTGGACAAGCATGACCGGGACATCCAACATGCAACCATAGGTAATACGTCTTGGACAAGTATGACCGTGACACTTAACTTGGAGAAATCTTCGTTTCCGGTAGCTTAATCTTAAATTTTAACTTAGACCTCCTAATTTTTTTTTTTTTAAGAAACAAATGTATATGAGGGTAAAGCATGCTGAAAGAACTCGGGTTAATCTATTGGAAAATTATAAGCGACAAGTAGGTAACGTGGTCATGTCGTAGAAGAATATTGAGACTATCAGTTATCAAATTCGAGTTTTAAATTTTGATATGAATCTTGGACATCAGACGATATAATATCTCGATAATTTATTATTATTATTATTTAATTTTGTAATTTATCCTTGATTTTTTTATTACTTGATTGACAGCTTTTGCTCAAGATATCATAAATTGGAGAAAGAATAGATCTATAAATTCTATTATTAATGAAAATTAAAATAAATAAATAAATAAATAAAAAACAGAGTCAACATCGCACTTCTCTACTTTATAGACTTTTTTTTTTTTAAGGAAAAAAAAACATTTTTTTTTCAAAGCTCAAACTATTAAAATATTGCTATTTTTATGTATTCATTTATTTATTTATTACTTCTTTTTTCTAGAAACTTCATACCAATTTGAAATAATCAGACGTTTGTGTGACGTTCGAGTAAAAGAGTGATATGTTTATAACTCGAGATCAATTATGAAGATATGAAATTACTGCTTATACCAACAAAATGCACCTGAACTGTGTGTGTAATAACCCAAACCCGCTACTAGCAGACATTGTCTTGGCTTTCCCTTTCGAGTTTCCCTTCAACATTTTTGCTAGGAAGAGGTTTCCACAGTCTTATAATAGGGAGAGATTTACACACCCTTATAAAGAACACTTGTTCCCCTCTCCAACCGATGTAGGATCTCACAATCCACCCTCTTTCGAGGCCCAGCGTCCTTGTTGGCATACCCCCTTTGGAGCTTAGTCTCTTTGCTGGCACATCGCTTAGTGTCTGACTCTGATACCATTTGTAACGGTTCAAGCCCATCGGTAGTAGATATTGTTCTCTTTGGGCTTCTTCTCAAGATTTTTTAAAACGCATCTACTAGTGAGAGGTTTTCACACCCATCTCCAACCGATACTATCGCATCTCACACTGCATGCTTGGCTTCCTCTTTATTGTGGGGAATCACCGCCCTTCCTCTAGCTTTTTAAGTCACCTCCCTCACTTTTGGGGGAACTGGGTCAGTAATTTCTATTACCTCGTAATCATTGTTAAGGTCAAACAATCAAACTGATTCCGTCTCACATCTTGAAATTATTGTTGTTAAGGTCAAACTATCGTTTGACTATAGCGTATGCAGTAGAAACGTCTTGAACTTTTTGTTCGTAGAGTTATATATCGTTGAGAAACAAAGAAGAAATGTTTACGGAATCTCGAAAAGGAATATTAGAAGAGTATTTATTGAAAATTGACAAGAATGGACCCAAAACAATGTGTTTGCTTTATGGAGTAAGAAAAAAAAAATGTGAATTGAATTTGATTCAAAAACTTTATCTTTAATTGTTTAGAACAAAACCAACAAACAAATCTTCTATTAAATGATTCCCTTTTGTTTGCATCCTTCTTTACACACATATGGATTCAAATGTGACACATCTTTTTTTTTCTTATATATTTTTTATTTCATTAATGGTATTTTATTTTTAGGAAAATGAACGTTTCTGTACAGACCCATATCCACTAGTCGCAGGTATTGTCCTCGTTGGGTTTTCTCTTTCGAGCTTCCGCTCAAGGCTTTAAAACGTGCTAGGGGACGGTTTCCACGCCCTTATAAAACGTGTTTTGTTCTCCTCCCAGCCAATGTGGGACATCACAGTTTCTATTTTAAAAAGTTTCAAATATATCCGTACCATTAATTTTGGATTGAAACTATTAGTATTTAATTTTTTTAAAAAAATACGCTTAAACTTTTAATAATGTTTCAGAAATTTTTTAACAAATTTCATTAATACCCTTCAATTTTTTTTAAAAAAAATGTTCGTAAATATGTTTGTACTATATTCCCAAAATACCCATGAAATTTTACTAGTATTAATATCGTTTACCTTTATAAAAAAAAAAAAAAATTAGCGTCAATATAGGGACGAAAACCGTCTATCGACACCTCATAGATTATTTCTAAATTTTTAATGTTACTTTTAAAAGTTCATGAGTATTTTTAGAACTCAGTGCTAACTAGAAAAGATTTTTTATTATTAATTTTTAAGGCAAAAAGTCTAAGGGTATTTTTGGAACGTTTTTTTAGATCGATATTGTATTAAATTTTTAGTCCTATATTTTTCAAAGCTCGATTGATTCATTATTTGATTCAAGTTTATCGAATAATTTCTTATAAATGATACTAAAAAGAGATAATTACGAGATTAAATCAGTTATAATCATAATTAATTTATCAAATTAAAATGTCACGTCCTTATCATTTAAGATATCTAAATTGATTCTGAATATCGTTCTTTTTAACTTTATTTCAATCCATTAAATTTATTTACTAGATTAATTTTCAAAAGGTGGGAAGACTTTCATTGAAATTAATCTTGAAATATAGAAATTAAAGAATATAATTGACTAAGAATAAAGTAACCCTAACTTTTATTTTATTTTATTGAACCATTAATTACACATTCTTCATAAGTATTTTATTTTAAAAATTTATTAATTTATTTCTTTACAAATTCATCGAAATAATATAATTTATTATCAATTTGAACATAGCTCAATAAATTAGATAATATTATTAATATAAATAATAATTTAATTCAAGATTTTGTCGGAAGGAAGGATTTAATAGGCAACTTGAACATACCGTTCAAATGAGTTGATAACAATTTTCTCGTTTAATAGGCTACCTCAATGTTTAAGTCGTATTTGGGTCGACGAGTTTAATTTGTTAGATGATGAAAGTCCCGGCTAATTTAGGGAATGATCATGAGTTTATAATCAAAGAATACTCTCTCCGTTGGTACGAGGCCTTTTGGGAAGCCTAAAACAAAGCCATGAGAGCTTATGCGGATAATATCATACCATTGTGGAGAGTTGTCTAACATGATATCAGAGTCATGCTCTAAACTTAGTCGTGCCAATAGATTGGTAACTCCTCAAATGTCGAACAAAGGACTCTAAAAGAAAAGGAATCAAGCCTCCTCGAAGGCATAGTAAAAAATGACTGAGACTCCAAAGGAGTCGAGGTTCGATTAAGGGGAAACGTACTTTGTTCGAGGGGAGATTGTTGGATGATGAAAGTCCCACATCGGCTAATTTAGGGAATGGTCGAGGGGAGGTGTGAGAGCTTATGTTCAAAGTGGAGAATATCATACCATTGTGGAGAGTGGTGTCCGTCTAACATAATTATTCTTGGTTCACAAGTTTATGGATATACAGTTTAAATGAGTCGATATCGGTCTCCTCATTAGTACGATACTCGTGGAACCAACCATCAATAAATAAAAGCCATTACTACCTTAACGTTTAAGTTATGCTCGGATCGACGAGATTAATATAACATATTCCATTACTTTAATCCATAAATTCTACAAAACATAACACCTTAAATAACCCACATTTTTTCCCATTCTTATTCAAAAAAAAAAAAAAAAAATCCAATTTTGACCCTAAGAACACTGCCCTTCTCTTTCTCTCTCCTTGTTTCGATGCCGAGAAAATTCATACCAGTAGAGAGAGAAAGAGAAGTCCCCAAATTTCAGTACTCCATAAGAGGCTGGCTCATAAAGAAAGCCATTTGGAGGGGATTAAAATCCCCTCCACCGCCGCCGCCGCCGTGGACACCGTAGGAATCATCACAAGCGTCTTCACAAACCCCATCAGACGGATTCAAGAAACCAATGATTTCAGTCAAGGACTGGAGGCGATGACCGAGCTCAGCCGCCTGAGCTCTGAGAATGGAATTCTCAGCCTCCACGGCGGCGTAGTGCTGCGTTGTAACACCAAGATTAGCCACGATTTGTTGATTATCCTTCCTGAGCTGTGCCACCATCGCCATTAACTCATCCAAATGCTTTTGCTTCCTCATCCTCGATCTCCTCGCCGATTCCCGATTCGAAATCATTCTCTTCCTCTTCCTCTGTTCCATCAACGCCGCCAGTTCCCCTTCTTCCATGGATGAAGAAGTCGAAGATGTCCCACTAGAGGAAGCCATTAAAACGACAAACCCAACAAAAAAAAAACAGAGCAAAACAGAGCAATAACAGGACTAAGAACAGCGATTAATTTTGTTTTTTTTTTTTTTAACGATTTGGATTATGGGGTGTTGTTTTTAAGGGGCCATATCATGAAACGTAGTAAAGAAAGTAAAGGAAAACAACAGAGAAGGATTGAACGAGGTGATGGCGGCGGAATGTGGAGATTATGATCATACAACCAGAACAGAGGGTGGGTTCACTGAGAATTAGATGCATGAATTTCAAACATCAAGAACAGAGTATTGAACATCAAGAATGGAGGGTCTGTGAAGGGCAAAAATTATGAACACCCAGAAGAGAAAATCTCAGATTTCTGGGGAAGAAGTAGAAGAAGAACCAGAAAAGCTTGAAAACAGAGAGGTTTCAGCAATGGCGATTAGGGAAGAAGGGAAGGGGGAAGAGGGTTTGAAGGGATTGTGGGGTAATTTATAGCAAAAATTAATCCTTTTTTATTATTTTTATTATATTTATTATAATAATTATTATTATTAAATTGAAAAAAATAGATTTAAAAAAAAAAAGAAAAAAAGAAAAATAGGAATCTGGTCAGTGAAAAGATGGATGGAAAAAGGTGACGGGACATGTGGGCCGTGTGGTTTGGGGAAGAGTTAAAAAGAGCTCCGTTTCTGTATACATACAGCTGTGAAGCAATCAAACTAAATTAATTAAATAATTCAGGGGTAAAATCGTCATTTCCTTTTTCTTTTTTTACCCGTTCTACTAGTACGGTATGTTCGAGTTGGGTTAGATTGAGTTGGCAAAACCTTTTGAATTAAACTAAAGCTTTCGGGTTATTTGAACCGTCAGGATGTTTTTTTTTATTATTATTATTATGAAGTGTTACATCAATAACTAAATGTAATAGATAAAACACACTATCGGCCGATATTGTCCGCTTTTGTCCATTGTGTATCGTCGTCCGTCTCATGATTTTAAAATACGAGAGGTAAGCGAGAAGTTTCAACACCTTTGTTGGTGGTCGGCGTCCTCGCAATTCTAAAATTCGAGAGGTAGGGGAGAAGTTTCCACTCGTTATTGGAGCCAGCGTTCTCAATTGACACACTGTTTAGTGTCTAGCTCTGACACCATTTGTAACAGCCGAAACTCACTGCTAATCAATATTATCCGTCTTGGCTCATTATATATCATCATTAGCCTCACAGTTTTAAAACATGTCTCGTGTAGGGAGATGTTTCCCCACACGAATGTTTCGTTACTCTCTCCAACCAACGTAGAATCTCACAACATCAGAGTTCGTAACTCCTCGACTTCTTAAAATATATTCTAAAAAACAAGGCGAAAAAGAGTACAACATTCCTAAAATTGTCCCAAACAAACCCCCACTTCATTCAAAGTTTTTCTAAAAATACAATCATAACCACTCTCATTAAATCAACGTGCAATTACGTAACTACCCCTAAATGCTAAGAGCATTATTGTACCAACCCATTTCAATCACTTTAACCATCCCATCGTGCTCGATGTCCCGTAATACTCAACCAGCCAATTTTATGTAGCTCTACTGGTTAAAATATATCGACATGTTATACCCAACTGATATATAATATGTAACACTTTTATTTTAGAGGTCAAATGTTCGAATCTCTAAACTAATAAAAATTAGTTAAGATACCTGTTCTCGATGAACATGTCAAAAACTGACATCTTGATTGAAGATAAATGCCTTTATCGCTTATTTTATTTTAGTCCTTCAACTTTTAACCGTCCATATCTAATCATAATTTTAATATAATAGTTTATTGTTGCTTTTTTTATTTAAAAAATGAGTTTAATAAATAAAAAAAGTAATATTTATAGAAAATATAAAATTTAAATTTAAATATACAAATAATAAATTGAGATGAAATATTAAAAAAAAATAAAAAATCAAACTAAATTGTTATTTAAACTCATTTATTATCGTATTGTCTTTATTTTTTTTAGTTTGTCGAATTCTTTGTCTCTTAAGTCTTTTTGTCTTCCTCTATTTTATTTTGATCTTTCCATTGTCAGTTTCGGTTCATAAATTTTTTAATTATTTTCTTTTTTTTTTCTTTCCCACATTTATTATATTTACGTTTTTTTTTAATATTGCAGTATATATATATTTTTAGTCGGGAACCTAAAAATAGAGTTATAATCTAACTTTTACTTTTAAGATTATTACAGATATTAAGAATATTTGACGTTTGTAACCAATGTTACTAATGCGTTATAACTTGGGAATCTTTAATATTTAAGGTTTATTTAAATTTTTGAGTGAGATCCCGTATTGGTTGAAGAGGAGAACGAAACAAGTCAAAGAAAACAATATTAGCTAGCGGTGGGCTTGAACTGTTACAAATGGTATCAGAGTCAGACACTAGGGAGGTGTGCAAGGAGGACGCTAGTCTCCAAAAAGAGTGGACTGTGAAATCTTACATTAATGGGAGAGGAGAACCAATCATTCCTTATATGGTTTTGGGGAAACCTCTCAATTTTTTCTCATGAGGCTGACAGCTATACATAATAGGTCAAAACGGACAATATCTACTAACGATAAGCTTGGGCAGTTAAAAATGCACTTAGATTATATACCGACTCTGACCCAGGTTAGTGTTTAGGGAAGCCTGTTCCTACGGCACTCAAGACTCGACTAGTCGTAGAGATTTCTTATCAACCCAACTATTGCCCGAAATTACCTATCTTAAAGCGATCCACCCAAAATTATGTAACCAAAATGACTCTGAGAATACGGTTTATTATAAATATGATGGTGAATAAGTAAACGTCTTAATCGTTCAACTATATATATATATATAATTAATTATAAAAAATGTATACTTTTGAAATCTAATAAAGTTTTACCGTAAATTTTTTTTAAAAAAAATTAAAAAATCGTATTTAAAATAAATAATTAAAAAAATAATAATAAAATAAGTGGGAGAGGGGACAACCTAATTTTCACCGCCAAAGGTACCACTCAGCATTATGAATCTGTCTCAAATTTTGTTCTTTAAATATTAATTAAAATTAAAATAATAATATTTGCAGACGATATTCTGACAATTGTCAGTACTTTATTTATTT
Source organism: Cucurbita moschata (assembly GCF_002738365.1). NCBI lineage: Eukaryota > Viridiplantae > Streptophyta > Magnoliopsida > Cucurbitales > Cucurbitaceae > Cucurbita > Cucurbita moschata. The sequence goes on along the minus strand of NW_019268526.1, from coordinate 1,624,433 downwards.
ATTTTTATTTTTTAGAAAAATAAAATAAAATAAAATATAATTTGCAGATCTTGTTCTTGTGTTGTTAGGTACTGCCTGCCCCCTTCATTATATTCCCAGCTCACCCTCTGCACATATATATATTATTTTTAATTATTACCAATGTCAATTCCCCAAATTACCCTTTGTTTTTCCTTAATTGTTTGTGGGGTTTCTATGGTTTTTATGTCATTTTGTGTTTGGAGTGTATGAACCATGTGGTTTTGGGTGTAGCTTCCTAGGCAATTTAATTTTGTACTTTCTTTTGTTTCCATACTCAACTAATAATGTAACGTCGACTCGAAAATGAGCTCGAGTTTTAGGGTATACTAGCCCGTTTATTAGAGAGACTCGAGTCGTGTATCGTTGTTAAAAATACATAAAAACGTACCTGTATTGATTAAAAACAAGTTTAATTCGTCGATATGATTATGTATGTGGAGTTGGGTGTCGGGAATCGAATTCTTAGATCGGTTATTTTAGTTAGCCAATTAGTAAATTTTATTTAACATTAAAATATTATACTTTGCTATTTTCCTATTTTCCAAGGGAATTTTGACATTCATATTATTAAGCCTTTTTTTAAAATGGGCCGCCTGGGATCTACATGGGCCAGAAATGGGCCTTTGTGTTTGGAGAAAATGGGCCGCCTGGAATCTATATGGGCCGATACTCCCAACATCTTAAAGGCCCATAAATGAATCTGATTCAATGTTTTCCAAGCCCAATTATAAACCCAATAATATTAAAGACTATATTAATAAATAAAATTAAAAAAAAAAACCTTTAAACTTTATAATCGGTCTAAAAAATAACCATAAACTTATAAAATTTACAATAATACCCTTATACTTTAAAAAAAATTAAAATATACTATGAGACGTCAAAATGCAGTTTTCGTCTATATATTGACGGTAATATTTTTTAAAAATTTTCTATATAAAAATAAAGGGTGTTAATGAATTTCTTTAGTTCAATAATATTAAAAAAATTTAAAATAAAAAAGCTAGGTTTATAGACTTTTTTTTTTTTTATAAAATACAAAATTTAATGTTATTTTTATTTAATTTAGATTAATATTTAATATTAAATATATATTTAGATAACCAATTCAAAATTGATTAAATAAATGGTTAATTATTGTCCCAATTAATTTAAAGCCTAACATAAACCTAACCAATTAAATTTAAGACCGCACAAATATAATTTATTTACTCAATTGACGGAGTCAAATTGTTTTGGGATATATATTTTATATTTAAATATTTTATTTTATATAATATTTATTTTTTAAAAAATTGTCAAATAAACATAATTCAACTATATAAGTATGTCTTGATAGGTAAAATGTTTTAATATATATATTTTTTTAATTTAAAAATAATTTTTATATTAAAAATAAATAAAAGAAAAATGAAGTTGTTTTCTCCACTATGGAAGGTTTGACCTAACCTTCCTTAAACTTAAAGAAAATTACTAATTTGACCCTTTAATCGTAAATATAGCTTAAAAAGTTTAATTTGCCTATTAAGTTTAATCCAACTTAATGCATTGTATCTGCTATGGAGAGGTTTCTACGCCCTTTATTAAAGAATGTTTCGTTCTCCTCTCTGATCGATGTGGGATCTCACAATTGATGTCATCATGAAGTGAGGTTGTTGTATCGTTGAGAATCAAAATAACGAGATGAGATGCGACGTTGCGTTTTAAAAATCTTGACCTAGATAAAGGCAAAGTCGAGTTGAAGGATTTGGCCTGATGTAAAGGCAAGTTAGCTAGAGTCTAAGCAAGTAAACATGCACACATGGGCGGGTTTATTGTCGAACAAAACTTGGTTTTAGCACGAGTATTGAATGAGAGATTCACCTATGGTTTAACGAGGCTGCAAAGTATGGTAATAAGTCATGATTGGGCTTGAGTTCCTGTGAGATCCTAGATTGGTTGAAAATGGAACATAATATTTTTTTTATAACTGTGTAGAAGTCCTAATCGACGCGTTTTAAAATTTTGAAGTAAAATTGGAAAAGGAAAGCGAAAAGAGAACAGTATCTGCTAGCGGTATGGTTGAGTTGTTACAAATTGTAGCACAGCCAATCATCGAGCAGTGTACCAATGAGGGAGTTGGATATTCCTTATAAGGGTGTGAAAATCTCTTCTGATGTGTCTTACAATCTTGAGAAGAAGTCCGAAAAGTCCATCGTTCAAAAGGTCCACCGCCAGGGGCAAAATGACGCATTTGCCCCCAATAGTTTTTTTTTTTTTTTTTTTCAACCAAACTTTTATTGGCATAAAATTTTGAATTTTTTATTAAAAAGAAAAAAGAAAATAAATAGTGGAATTTCCACGCTTTATACGGCTGGCGTGCAAACGCTCCTTTCTAGTTTCCTATTATACCAACCAATTAATCCTTTTTTTTTTAATACATAATAATAAATTACTTTTTCCAATGCTATGATTTATTTATTACAAAAAGAAAACCCATTATTTGGGTTGGTTCTCGATAGCATGACTGAGTGAGCTGCAATGATGACTCCCCTGACTCCCCCCGAGTAGAGGTAAGGTCGAGCCAAATGACTTGGTTTGGTGTAGAGGCAAGTCGGTCATGTCGCAAATGATTAAACATGCACTCGCAGGCGACGTGTGTGGACAAACAAGCTTGGTTTCCGCACAAGTGTTGTTTGGTTTGTGAAGACATATCTCCCTAAGTGGTTTCCGCACAAGTGTTGTTTGGTTTGTGAAGACATATCTCCCTAAGTGTTAGGAATCACGACTCTCTACAATAGTATGATATTGTCCACTTTGAGTATAAGCTCTCGTGACTTTATTTTGGGGTTCCCAAAAGATCTCATACCAATGGAGATAGTATTCCTCACTTATAAACCCACGATCTTCCACTAAATTAACCAATGTGGGACTCACTCCCAATAATTATCAACAATCCTCCCCTCGAACAAAGTACACTATAAGCCTCCATTGAGGCCTATGGAGCTCTCAAATAGCCTTCCTTTAATTGAGGCTCGCCTCCGTTCTTTGGAGCCCTCAAACAAAGTACACAATTTGTTCGACACTCTACTCACTTTTGACTACACCTTCAAGGCTCACAATTCTTTGTTCGACATTTGAGAATTCTATTGACATAACTAAATTTAGAGCATGACTCTGATACCATATTAGGAATCACAACTCTCCACAATTGTATGATATTGTCCACTTTAAACATAAGCTCTCATAGCTATGGTTTGTGAAAACATATCTCCCTAAGGTTCGATGAAGTCAAGTTGGACGAAAATTATGTAGGGGACTTGGGTTCCCTTTAAGGCTCGTCATGAACATGTCAAGATCATAACGGTGTACGGTTGACAAAATACGCCCGTGAGTATCAGATTCATTTTTTTATTGTTTTTTAACCACAAAAATTAGGAAGTCTCAATAGTTATTAATACTTTGTGAGAGTTTTTTTTTTTTTCATTAATAATGTAAATTTTCAAAATTTTATTAAAAATATTATTTATGAAGCTTATTATTATAATATTATAGTTTTAACTCTAGAGACAACCTTGTTGGAGTATCGTTTATCTCTCTCTACATGACATGGCAAATATTTGTCAATTCAAACCACGTGGACCACATTGTCAGGTGACATGTCGGTAAATTTGACCCCTCGTTGACCATTTTTTTCCCCTCATTTTCTGTTTGTAAATAGTCATTTTATGCATTTACAAATTACAAATTAATTTATTTTTATTGTATTAATAAGGTAAATATTAATTTTTTAATATCTTTTTTTTTTTATAAGTTGGATAAATAATTAATAATTTAAAAAATATATTTATTAAATATTAATTTTTTAATATCTTTTTTTTATTATTAATATTAATTTTTAAATAATTATATTTATTATATGATTTAGGTGGAGTAGGTGTAACTAATTATATCATATGATAAAAAAGGAACAAAGATGAATGTGAAATAAATGCAATTTTGAGGACATAAATAACTTAGCTTTAAATGATTCCTTTTGGTAACGTCGTTTCTAATCAATATTATATATCATCTATTTCTTACCTAACAACTATGCTTTGATCCTATTCCATATATAGAATCTAACAAAATCGGGTTTCAAGTCACAGCTCAACTGCACCTATTATATGCCATCGACCAAGATGTTACGGTTAGAATCTCCTACCGTATATTGAACTAAAAAAACGTTTAATGATCTTTGAATTTTCGTACATTTGTAGAGGCGTATAAGTATGAGATCCCACATCGGTTGAAAAGGAGAACGAAACATTTCTTATAAGGATGTGGAAATTTTTCTCTAACAGAACGCGTTTTAAAACTACGAGATTTATGGTAATGCGTAACGGGTCAAAATGGACAATATCTGCTAGTGGTGGCCAATTGGGTTGGAGAATTTTTTTTACCAACTTGATATTTCGAGTTTTTTGAGACGGTGAACTCTGTGTTCTCGGGTTGAGTTGTCATGATTTTTTTTTTATATATATAATTATTTTAAAATTTTATGCTTATATACGTTACATTAATAACTAAAATATCAAATATTTACAAGTGACAACGTATAACTAACCTCAGTTATTTTTCTTTTACATAATTAATTTTAAAATTATGCTTATATACGTTACTTTCATAACTAAAATATCAAACATTCACAAGTCACATCGTATAACTAACATCGGTTATAAACGTCAAATATTTATAATCTTTGGAATAATCTTAAAAGTAGGGTAAGGTAGGGCTCGGGTGTAACTCTATTTCGGGTTCCAAACCGACCCAAATTTTCAAATTTCAAAAAATTCAACCCAACCTAATTTTTATGGTTTGGGTTAAATAGTCTGGATTGATCGGGTTATTGGGTCATGATGAACATACTTATACATACATACATACTCATACAGAACATAACTCAAATGATTAGATATCGAAACGTGCAAAACAATTTCTTGCAATCGAGTATAGCTCAAATGTTCGTCTTCGTCTCATACAAACATATTTTATTTAATTTATCGGAAGATAAAATAATAGAATAAATTAATTTTTGTAGTGTAATAAAATTAAAAAAATCTTCCATTTTTTAAAATAAAATTAGATTATGAGCAAAATAAAATTTTGATAAATAATTTTGAATTACCATAAGAATATTAGAAAAGTGGAGAGAGCATAGAAAAAATAATTAAAAAATAACAATGAAAATAAAAACGTGGAGAGAATAATTAAAAAATGGAATAAGAAAATATTATTATTAAATTAAATTATGACTTTTAAAAAATAAAATTAAAAAAAGAAAAGTAAGAGACGGGGGCCGCTTTAGCCTCGGGCTGCGCGGCGGTGCGACCAAATCATTGCGGAATGAATTCAAAGATTCCCCATTTTCAGCGCTGCCACGTGTCCTTTGTGGGCCCTCCCCTACCTGGTCCCACATCCCCCTACCTAGGAAGCTAACATAATTTTGTTTGGCCAGAGAGGAGAGAATCTAAATTCTTAATATATTAAATTAATAAAAATATTTTAATTTTGTATTTTGTCTTTAAAAAAATTTATAAAATTTAATTTTTTAAAAAAATAATATCTTAAATTTTTTTTAAAAAAATTTAAAAATATAGTTATTAATTTATTTAAATATTATCATTCACCAATAAAAAAAACTTTATTAATTCACTTTTTTTTTAATATCCATAAAAAATAAAAAGAATTATTACTTCACCCATCATTTCCAAACTTTTTAATATTATTTTAATTTTAAATTTTTTTTTAGGTATTAATAAATTTTTTGAAATATTTTAAAATTTAAAAGATATTTTTTAATCGTTTTAAATATTTATTTTAAATATTTTATTGATGTTATTGTAATTAATTTTATAATTTAATTTTAACAAGTAAATAGGTGAATATTCTCTGTTATATTGTCGCCGTTTTTTTTTTTTTCTAATCGGCGCTTTTTTCAAACGTATAAAATGCAATTAATTAATTAATTTAATTTTTTTGGTGGGTTTTATTTGTGTTATTATTTATTTTTATTGATTGCTGATTCATTACTGCAGCTGGAGCTTTCGTTACCGTCTTCATCATCTTCTTCTTCTTCGTCTTCCTCTTCTGCCGACGCCTTCTTGGCCCTTTCAAGCTTTCTTCCTTCTCCTCTTCTTCTAATTTCTCCACAGGGTTCATCCGAACATTAACCCTAGCTCTCGCATTTTGTTTACCCTTGATTTTTCTCTTTCAACGGAGCGGCTGTTTGGATCTTCTTTTAGGGTTTTGTTTCTGGACCTAATTGTAAAGGGGTTTTGATTCTTTCACAGTCTGTGTGATTTTGTTTTTTGGGTTTGAGGTAGATCCATCGGAGGGAGATTCTGTTTGTATTCTTGATTTTATGTTCCATAGCTGAGAATGTCTGGACCATTGGATCGATTCGCCAGACCATGTGAGTTTCTTTCTAATTGTTTTGGTTCTTTTCCTTCTTTTGAACTTGTTGGTTCTGTTTCTTTGCAGTTTGGGGGGGGGGGGGGGG
>NW_019268526.1:1611743-1617302 GCF_002738365.1 Cucurbita moschata | reverse complement strand
TTTGGGGGGGGGGGGGTTGTTCACATATTTTGAAGATATGATGGGTTTGGTGTTCGTGTTTGTTCTTCGATTGGGGCTTCAAGGCCGAGTTAATTGAGGAGCATAACTATTTTTGGAGGCATTCATGCATAAAACACACATACACGGTTGGGAGTGTTTTGTTTTGTGTAATTTTACTTCGGGATTCTCTTCTTGAAGTGAGACAGCACTAGGGATTATCATATTGCCTCCATTTTGAGATCTTTATTGTTTCATCAAAATCATGAACTTTGGTCGCGGATCAATGGAATTCTATTAGAATGATAGGCTTTTCATGATCAGGTTTGATTCATGTGAAATTTGACTTTTTAAGGCTCAAACTATTTCTTGATCTAGCTGTCTTCATAGAGATTTAGCAATTCCTGACGGATTACATAACAGTCTTTTCAGTTTAGAGGGTTTATTTTGATGGTAATTATGTCATCTTGTTTGTGGTTAACTTCAGTGTGTGTATAGTTTCATGGTGTGGTTGTACTATGCATTTCTTGAGTTCTGGAAAGGATCTGGTCATCACCTGCTTGTACCATGCATTTTTTGTTTTATCATCTTGTTGTACACGCTCTTATTTATGCATTGTTGTAAATGGTAGGTTTTGAAGGTTTCTCTGGTAGTGATGAAAGAAAAGAAAGGAAATCTGATTTTGAAAACTCTGAGGATGAAAGGAGGACTAGAATTGGGTCTATAAAGAAGAAAGCTCTAAATGCATCTTCCAAATTTAAACATTCCCTCAAGAAGAAGAGCAGCAGGAGAAAAAGTGATGGTCGGGTCAGTTCTGTTTCTATTGAGGATGTTAGGGATGTTGATGAGTTGCGGGCTGTTGATGCGTTTCGTCAAGCACTAATAATGGAGGAATTACTTCCTGAAAAACACGATGATTATCACATGATGTTGAGGTACTTAACCTTTCTATAGTCCTTGTGCATATCATCGTGCTTCGTAATTTGACTGGTATTTTTTCCTTCCTTCGTTTTCTCTCTAATGTATGGTTAAATGAAAATAATCTATTACTGCCAAAACGCTTGGAGTTTGGTTTTATTCATGTTGGATTACGTATAATGGTTCGATAACTGAAAGCAAATGTCCTTCTTAAAGAAAGATTGATGTAGTTCAATTTGAGCATTTAGCCTAATTGCCCTGTCTCGCTTATTCTTGTAAGAGCCTCGTACTTAGTATCCATGGAGCCTTTGTGTGTTAATAAAGCATTGTTCCCAACTCCATGATATCCTGTCTTCACGACATTCAATTTCTCTATCAAGCTGCGTAACTTTAGCATATTGTTTCTAGATGATATGATTGTAATATTCCAATTGCCTTTTCAGGTTTTTAAAAGCTCGGAAATTTGATATCGAAAAAGCTAAACATATGTGGGCTGATATGCTTAATTGGAGGAAGGAGTTTGGTGTTGACACAATAGGTGAAGTAAGTACATGTTAAACTTTTTCTTAAAGAATATATATGAAAAATCTGTATCCTTATTATGCTGACAATTTCCCCCAGGATTTTGAATTCAAAGAGAAAAATGAAGTTCTGAGGTACTATCCTCATGGATATCATGGGGTGGATAAAGAAGGAAGACCTGTTTACATCGAAAGGTTGGGGAAAGTGGATCCAAACAAACTTATGCAAGTGACAACCATGGACCGATATATAAAGTACCACGTACAAGAGTTTGAGAAAAGTTTTTCTATCAAGTTTCCAGCTTGTTCTATTGCTGCAAAGAGGCACATAGATTCAAGCACCACAATCTTAGATGTTCAAGGCGTGGTATGTTGGTTCTAGATATTATTGTGTTTTTATTACTCGAACGGTTCGTGATCAAGCCATTCTAATTAATTTTAGCTTGCACATTTTTGTTGTTTCTTTATTTAGGGCCTTAAGAATTTCACGAAGTCTGCTAGGGAACTCATCATGCGGCTGCAGAAAGTTGATGGTGACAATTACCCGGAAGTAAGCAACTTCACATTTTTTTAATGACAACATAAAAAAACTTATATAATATTCTCAATCTCAATACATCACTCGAAGTTGATGCCATTGTGAGGTATGATGAATGGAGCTTTAAATTTTGTAGCTTGCCTTTCTTTCTGGTCGATGTGTATCCAATACTCCAGCGTTGCTGCATTTCACTTGGAAAACACATAGATTAGTGCAGGAACATAACAAATAGATGAGAGACACTAAATTTTGAATTTCATTTTCAATAAGACACTTCAAATTATTAGCGTAGTGATTGTTTGGTTTTGGATATTATTCATAATCTTTACATAACACGTTGCCTCATGATACTATCACTAGACATGTCAGGATTTTGAAGGGTGTAATGTACAAATGGTCGTGTTGTCGACATTAGACTACATACTGAACAGCATATATTTATACATCTTTACTCAATTCTAAGAAGTTATTTACATGTTTTTGCTTTTTCTTGGGTTTATAATTCCATCTCCTTTCTTCTTTTACACTTTCTTAGTCTGATATTTATCATGTAGTCATTTACTTTCTTTAATAGTATCATTTACTTTTGTACAGACTCTCAGCCAAATGTACATTATCAATGCTGGTCCTGGATTCCGGATGCTATGGAACACCGTGAAGTCTTTCCTTGACCCCCGAACAACATCTAAAATTCATGTATGTAGTGAATTTCATTTTTCTCCTATTCTGTAGTCGTTATTCCAGAATTCATTTATGCTTGTTCAGGTTATGACTTCTTTTGTTCTTCTGTATTTAAATTTGTGTTAGGTTCTCGGGAACAAGTATCAAAACAAATTACTTGAAGTAATTGATTCCAGGTAACTAGGGTTGATTGATGTTCCAGATACCATATATCATGTCTTTATGCTTTTCTTTGTCAGTCATTAAAACACTCCGTTCATTTATTAAGTGCATGTTTTGTACAGTGAGTTGCCGGAATTTCTGGGTGGAAATTGTACCTGTGCAGATTCGGGGGGGTGTCTTCATTCAGACAAGGGGCCCTGGAGAAACCCAGAAATTTTGAAGGTTGATTCTGCCATTCGAACCTTTGATCTCTTATCATTAGTTCTAATTTAGGGGACGGTATTTGAATCATGAATGTGCAATTTTTGGCAGATGATTCTTAATGGTGAAGCACGACAAGCCAGACAGGTTGTAAAAGTTCTAAATAGCGAGGGGAAGGTTGTTGCATATGCTAAACCACATTACCCAATGGTAACTTCTTTATCTAAAGAACTATTATGATTAGGGGATATTTCTCTCGTAATTTCTATAACAAATCATTAAAACGTTCTTTTTTCTTTACTGAACTATAAAAGGTGAAAGGTAGCGATACATCCACTGCCGAGTCGGGATCTGAAGCTGAAGAGATCGCTTCTCCTAATGCAATGAAGAACTATTCTCATCTTCGGTTGACTCCTGTTCGAGAAGAAGTAAGTTTTCACTTGTTAATAAATCTATGTGGTTGCTTCCCAATAAATGTTGGTTTTAGTTGTGATTATGAGCAGCCTGCTGTCCCCTCTCTTTTTACATATCAACTTGTGTTCGAGTTAGCATCTACATTTTAGCGTTGCATGGTTGGAAAACTTCTTGAGTGCTGCTATCCAATGCATCATAGTTTATATTATTAAGAAATTTTATAGCTGTAGCTTTTCTTAACGTTACTCATTGGTTGTTGCAGGCAAGAGTTGGTGGTAAAGCAGGCTTTGTTGCTACCTTCTCTGGGTATGATGAATATGTTCCCATGGTTGACAAAGCTGTTGATGCTGGATGGAAGAAGCAAGGTTCACTCCAGCGTCCTAGCGCCTTTAAAGGTTAGCAAGTCCAATCTGATCAATCGTAATTTCTGTGAACCATATCGGTCAATAACTTTGGACATTGTAATATATTGATCGAATCATGCCCGCAATGCTGATGGTTGAATATATACTTTTCTGGTTAGGACCATGGTAGAAAAGGGTTGATCGCAAATATAAAGAAACCCTGTTTAACGATAAAATGCACGTCATTGGGATTTGTTTAAGACGTTCTTTTGTAATTTTAGGACTTAGATGATAGTTGCCCAATGAATTTAAGATTTCTTTATCTATTGTAGGGGTTCTTCCACTGCCTGATACTCGAAAAGCACCCGAAGCACTTCATACTCGAATGTTGGTAGTACTCATGGGGTTCTTCATAGCCATTTGGGCTTTCCTCCGTTCACTGGCATGCCGGATGAGTGGGAAGAAATTGTCTATGGGGAGTCAAAACAACCCAGAATTATTGTCCTCTGATCAAACAGCCACAGAGGAGAATCGCTCCCCTTCACCGATTGCTAAAGTTACGGAAGCAGAACTACTCTCAAATCTAGTAAAGAGGCTGGGCGAGCTGGAGGAGAAGGTCGATACACTTCAATCGAAACCATCGGAAATGCCATACGAGAAAGAGGAACTATTAAATGCTGCTGTCTGCCGTGTCGATGCTTTAGAAGCAGAGCTGATTGCTACCAAGAAGGTATATACTGCTAGACTCTTTATCTTCTCAGTTCTTGGAAGCTTGAACTTTCTGCTATTTAGTCATTCCTCCTCTTCACATACGAGTCACTCGTCTTTGTTGGGTCGGCTGGAACTTTTCGTGTGTGTGTTTATTGTGTATGTACATCTAGTTTAAGTCGCCATTTTACCGAGCAGGCTTTGCACGAAGCGTTGATGAGGCAAGAAGAACTGCTCGCATACATCGATAGCCAAGAGGAAGCGAAGTTGCGGGTAAGCTAATATATTTACTTCTCCCTCCCATGTTAACAATGAAACCCAGTTTCCTGATTGATGTATGTCCTCCTTTCATTCATTAGAAGAAGAAATTTTGCTGGTAATATGAACATCTCATCTCGATCTCGGGAGAGAGAAGAGGATTCCGCCGAGTGCAGTTGGCTCTCATGTATCGACCACGTCGGAGTTTAAAGATCCGCTGCTCGCCGCCATTGATCTAACTGACTTTATATTTCAATCAATGATGTGATTATCTCCGAAGAGGAGGAAAACGCATACACAGTCTGTGTGAAGAAATTACTACAATGTGAAGCTTTCTTGTTTGATAAGAATATGTATTTATGCTGTAAGATTTTTGTTCTGTGTTTTCACCTTCATCGAATGAAACGAAGTACCACAGTTCAAGATACTTGTGATCCTTTAATTTACGAATATGAGTATAGCTCAACTAATATAAAGTAGTAATATAAAAAATTAAAATACTTTATTTAAAAATGACAGATTTTTTTTTTACCTTCTAAAGTAGAAAAATGATCGTTTATTAAGTTAAAGTGTTAATATATTAAGTTAAGCAGATGTTATCCATATGAATATAGATCAACTGATAGAATAATTCATCACGATTAAATAAATGTAGAGTATTATGATACATATGCTCGTGATTCAAGCAAAATTTTTAAAAAATTATTTTTTTAGATAAAATAATCTTTTTTTATTTGTTCTCCCTATATTATTTCCTCATATCATCCGATTGAAGATGACAAAAAATGCAAAAAAAAAAAAAAAAAAAAAAAAAAAA
>NW_019268526.1:1584749-1609749 GCF_002738365.1 Cucurbita moschata | reverse complement strand
TAATATCATAATCCGTTGAGGATTGGAGAGAGTCCCATATTGGCTAATTTAGGGAATGGTCGTGAGTTTATAAGTACGGAATAAATTTCATTGGTACAAGGCCTTTTGGGGAAACCCAAAGTAAAGTCGAGAGGTTATGCTCAAAATGGACAATATCATACTATTGTGGAGGTCAGTGATTCCTAACATGGTACCAGAGTCATCCTCTTAAATTAGCTATGTCAATGGAGAATAAAGGGTGTACTTTGTTCGAGGGCTCTAGAGAAAGAAGTCGAGCCTCAATTAAGGGGAGGCTGTTCGAGGACTACATAGACCTCAGGGGGAGGCTCTATAGTGTACTTTGTTCGAAGATTGTCCACTCAAAGTGAACAATATCATATCATTGTGGAAGTCCGAGTTAAGTGATTTCTAGCATAATCATCGTTTTTTGTCCGTGGGTTTCTTTCAAATTCTTGATGGAACTTACTTCCACTGCTGCTGAAACAGGGGACGGTTTTGCTTGCTTTGGGGACGTGCAAGACTCTGCCACCGCCGCCGCCACCGCCGCCTCAGGAGCTGATTCTAAGTTGGATGAACCACTTATCTGCAAGTAAATGAAAAATTAAAGGATTTAAAGAAGAAAAAAGATGGGTTTTGTTAAAGTTTTGATTTTGATCATCATATTATTGCCTTGCTTCCTGTGTTGTCATCTTCAGAAATGGTCTTCTCTTCAACGTTGGATAATGACCTCCTCCTGCATTTTCCTTCACCATTTTGAACCATCTGTGATAATTTCATCATTTTAGTTTTTGATTCTGTAAAAAACACGACCATGGAAGATGGGATGTTTTGAAGTAACCTTAATGATTTCTGGGTCGTTCCATGGTCCCTTGTCGGATCTCATACAGCCACCCTTGTCGGCGCAGGTGCAAGAACCTCCCAAGAACTCTGGAAGTTCACTGATTTTCACAAACAAAAACACATTCAGAGACAAGAAATGGGTTTTCTTTGATTTCAAGAACGAAAAAGAAAGAACCCCACCTAGCATCGATGATCTCGAGCAATTTGCTCTGATACTTATTGCCAAGAACATTGATTTTAGCTGTCGTTTTTGGGTCAAGAAACGATTTCACAGTGTTCCATAGAAGCCTGAATCCAGATCCAGCGTTGATGATGAACATTCTGTTCAATGTCTTTAACCAGCACAAAACAAATCCCACACTGTCTCAGTTAGCAAATTAGGCCATAATGTTCCAAAAGTTTTGAACTTTTTCAAAAGGGTACCTCTGGATAGTTGTCACCATCAACCTTCTGCAGCCTCTGGATGAGTTCCCGGGCAGATTTGTTGAAGCTCTTGAGTCCCTGCACGAAAATTCCACCGTTATCGTTCAAGACAGTCGAGAAAACAAGAAACAGACACGTTACGAATATTGAGGATTATTGGGAGGAAGTCCCGCATTGGCTAATTAAGGGTTGATCATGAGTTTACAAGTACGGAATAGGAAGCTCAAAGCAAAGCCACGAGAGCTTAGGCTCAAAGTGGACAATATCATACCATTGTGGAGAGTCGTGATTCCTAACATGGTATCAAAGTCATGCTCTTAAGTTAGCTCGGTTAGTAGAATCCTCAAGTGTCAAACAAAGGGTGTGCTTTGTTCGAAAACTCCATAGGCTTCAGGGGAGGCTCTATAGTGTACTTTTCGAGGGGAGGATTGTTACCCTTTGTTCGAGGAATCCATAGGCCCCTTTGTTCGAGGAATCCATAGGCCTCAGAGGAGGCTTTATGGTGTACTTTCCGAGGGGAGGATGGTTGAGGATTGTTTGGAGTGAGTCCCACCGTTGGTACGAAGCCTTTTGGGGAAGCCCAAAGCAAAGCAACGAGAGCTTATGCTCAAAATGGACAATATCATATCATTGTGAAGAGTCGTAATTCCTAACAACGAAATTAGAGTTTTCAACGTACCACGCCTTGGACATCCAAGATGGTCGTGCTCTGATCAATATGCTTCTTAGCAGCAATAGAACAAGCTGGGAACTTCATAACAAAGGTCCTCTCGAACTCACGGACATGGTAATTCACGTATCTATCCATCGTCGTCACTTCCAAGAGCTTGGTCGAGTCGACCATGCCGAGCCTTTCGATGTACACGGGTCGTCCATCTTTGTCGACTCCATGATGTCCTTGTGGATAATACTTCAACACGTCGTCTATCTCCTTGAATTCAAAGTCCTCCATTATTGTGTCGGATCCGAACTCTTTGCGCCATTGGAGCATGTCCGACCACATTTGCTTTGACTTGTCGATGTCGAACTTTCTAGCTCGCAAGAACCTGAGCATCATGTGATGGTCGTCATGTTTTGAAGGGAGGAGCTCTTCTAGTATGAGAGCTTGGCGGAAGGCGTCTACTGCTTGTAATTCCTCTGCGTCGATGTCGTCTTCTATGGAAATTGACATCACTCTGCTGCTGTTTCTTCTGCTTTTCTTCTTCATTGAATGTCTGAACTTGTTTGAGGCGTTGATTGCTTTTTGCTTAAGAGATGCTAGCCTTGTCTTTCTCTCTTCCTCCGACATCTCGACTTCGTTGGCTCCTACGACAAGAAAAGCATCGACATGTTAGAACAATGGCTCCTCAAGGTTAAAACACATCCATTAGGGAGAGATTTCTACATTGGGAATGTTTCGTTTCACTCTCTAACCGATGTGGGATCTCACAATCCACCCCTTTGGAGGTTGGGGTTTCCCTTCAAAGTTCCGATGTAGGATCTCACAGTCCACTCCCTTGAAGGCCCAGCTTTCCCCTTCAGGTTTTCCTCAAGGTTTTAAAACGCATCCACTAAAGAGAGGTTTCCAGGTCAGGAGCATCCACTAGAGAGAGGTTGGTTTCCACGTCAAGAATGTTTCGTTCCCCTCTCCAACCAATGTGGGACCTCACAATTCACCCCATTGGAGACCCAACGTCCTCGCTAGCTTTATTGGGTTTTTCCTTTCAGATTTTCCCTCAAGGTTTTAAAACAATGACACTTGTTAGGCCTTCCCTTCAAGGTTTTAAAATGCATTCACTGAAGAGAGGTTTCCACACCCTTGAGGAATGTTTCGTTCCCCTCTACCACCGATGTGAGATTTCACAATCCACCCCTTTAGGGGTAGCGTCCTCGCTGATACATACCCTGATATCGGGGTCTGATACTACTTGTAATAGCTCAAGCCCACCAATAGTAGATATTGTCTTTTCCCTTTCGAGCTTCCCCTCAAGGTGAGACATGTACTAGAGATAGGTTCCCACCCTCTTACCAGGGATGTTTTGTTTCCCTCTCCAACCAACCTAAGATCTCACATCTTCCTTCATTACTCGGTCATTTAGGAGATAGAAACACACATACCTTTACCCGGTCGGTCGAGAGGATCGGACGACATGTTGTCACACATAGCTTGCTATCCTAAGGGAGGTAGCTATGAGTGGAGACAAGGATCAAAAGGGTGAGAGAATCCAGCAGGCGTAAATGTGTATACAACTCCAAAAAACAGAGCCCTCTCTCTTTGTGCCTACAACTTCCATGTTAAACACATTAAACCCACATTAGAAATCCCAGAATGACAGCAAACAAGACACACACAGTGCACAAAAACAAGAAAGACCTTCAAAACTCCAAGAAAACAGGACAAGAAAACAAACAAAATGGTGCAGAAGATCTTGTCCCCTTCTTCTTTTCTCGCTCTGTCTCCGAAGAAGAAGAAGAAGAAGAAGAAAGGTTAGAGGAAATACCTTTTGACAAGATGGCATTTGGGTGAGAGAGGTCGATATGAAGAACAAATGTTTACTCAAAATAGGCCTCCAAATGGGACACCTAACACATTGACAAAGTCTCCCAAGAAAAACATAGAAAAGTTTCCATTTTTACATCTTCCAATGCCGAAACCCAAGCCACTCCGCCCATTATTGTTTTTTTAGCTGTCACCTAGAATAGAGGATCCTAAGCTGTCACAATGTATTGTCGGTTATTTAGTTCATATCCTCGTGTATTTGGTTATAACCCCTTTTAGTTTATCTTCCCTTTATAAACAGTGATGTTACGGATCAGTATTGTTATGTCTGTATAAAAATTTATCTAGCATTGTTTTGAGGTGTGGAGTTATTGTCATTTTGCATTTGCCTAAACGTAATTGGAAGGAACTTTGTAAGAGAGATTTTGTAGCGTAAGAAGGTAAGATATAGACTTAGAGATCAGTTCATCTTTCATTTTGATACATGAATCGTTGATTTATGTATAAACAGTGATCTTGTGAATCAGTATTGTTATGTCTATATAAAGATTTGTCTAGCATTGTTTTGAAGTGTGGAGTCATTGTCATTTTGTATTTACCTAAACGCAATTGGAAGGAACTTTGTAAAAGAGATTTTATAGCGTGAGAACGTGAAATATAGACTTGTAAACACTTTGATTATAGTGATTGCCTGTCATCAGTGGATGTAGGGGAATTTCTTATCTCCGAACCACGTAAAGTTTTGTGTCTCTTTGTGGGTAGGTGTGAGTGCGATTGATCTTGCTTCGACTTCCGCTACAACAATGGATATCAAAGCATTTTTTCTTACCGAACGCTTTTTTTTAGAAAGGTTGACCTAAATAAAGTCAATTGGTTTGAATGTGATCATGGAGCTCCACATATTGAGCCATGAGCTGTGAATCCATAAAGAAAGAGAAAAAAGATGGAAATTTTGTATTAAACAATTGAAAATAAGAAGTACCCTTTATTCTTAAGAGTATTATTGTTTAGAAAAATGGTTTCTTTTATAAGATTGTGGAAGGCAACAACACTTAATATTCATGATTAGTTTATGACAACCATCCCATGATTGTTGAATGTCATGTTCTTTTGGACATTTTTGTTATTTTCTCCCCTAAATTAATAAAAATATTTATAAAGTTTATATTTATCTAAATAATATCTATTAATTTTTAAAAATTTCAATAATCTAATTAAACCTTTTTTAAAAAAGGAAAATTATTTAAAAAATATATTTGAATTTTAACCTCTATCGTTAATAATACTATGTTTAAAAAACACCCATCAAATTTGAAAAACAACATTAACACAGTTTATTTTTATAAAAAAAGTTTTAAATTTCTTTTACTGTCATTTCATAGATTATTTCTACCTTATAAAATTAGTTTTTAAAGTTTATGAGTATTTTTTAAACTCATGTATTTTATAATTAAAAAAAAAAAGAAATTAAGGTATTTTTTAAATTAAAAAAAACTTAAAGAATATTAATGGAATTTGTAGAAATTAATAATATTTTTAAATTTTCAAGTTTAACCATATTTTACCAATTTGAATATATATATATATATATATATATATATATATATATATAATTTAAATGTATTTTTTATATATATATTTTTTAAATTAAGGGTATTAAAGTTTATTCTTAAGATAAAGGATGAATAATATTTTATTAATTTAGTCAAATACTTTTATCACTCAATTAAATAAATAAATAAATCCTCAAAAATTTTGCATTGCTCTTGAAAGTATCATTTAATTTTGACAATATACAAAAATAAATTAAAAAAAAATACTTAACATTAATTTTAAAATTAGTTTGTTTCCAAGCTAAAAAACTAGTGGACGTCTCTAGTAAACCAAAGACAATGCTCCTCCCGTCTCCTTTATACAAAAAGAAATTTGAAGACTCACCATTAAAAAAAATCGACCTTTATCCACGAATCGAAGTATTGATCCAATTCAATAAAATTATGTTTCGCGATTTTGTACTTTTTCTTGAATATTTAAAAGATTAAATTCCTTTAAGAAAAAGGTTTTTGATCAATAAAATCGGGGATACCTTAAATATTAAAGAATTAATAGAATGAATCATACTAAATTGTATCTGCTACAATGTAATTAGTGTATATAAATTAAAAATTTGTCGAAAATGAAAATAAATCGCAATAATAAGTAATAAAAAGATCCGATCAGAAAAAAAATTATAAAAATTACAAATTTTTTTAATTCTATTTAAATGGAGTACTGAAAGGAATAATAATACCCGGATTCTATATATATTTTTCTTAATCATATAAATTAAATAATAAATCTTGTTCCATTTTTTAAAAAATATTTTGTATTTTCAAATAAAATAAATAATTTTAGAGTGAATAAAGTGTAAATATAATGATAAATAACGTAGATAAAATAAAATAAAAAAAGTACCATATTTTTATTTATTTATAAAATATATATTTTTAGGACAGAATTATTAGTACACTTAATTTTCAAAAATAAAATTAATATGTATAGGTTGGAGGGGTGTACATTCAATTCGACCACCCGAACCAATCCAATCTGAACTGTAAAGATTGGGTTGGATTAGCATTTTGATTAAGGTTGGGTTCATTTTTTTTTTTTTTACACTGAATCGGTTGAAAATAAATAAAGATAATGGGTCAGAAATGGCCGATATAGCTCAGTAGAGTAGAGGGCTCAAAATCTCCGTGTTAACGGTTCAAATCTGCTATGAAAATAAATAGAGATAATGTGTTAAAAATGGGCAGTATAGCTGAGTTAATAGAGCAGAGGACTTAAAATTTTGTGTTACCGATTCAAATCTGCTATGAAAATAAATAAAGATAATGTGTCAAAAATGGCTGGTATAGATTAGTTAGCAGAGCAGAGGACTTAAAATCTTCGTGTTACTGGTTCAAATCTGTTATGAAAATAAATAAAGATAATGTGTCAGAAATGGCCGGTATAAATCAGTTAGGAGAGCAGAGGACTTAAAATCTTAGTGTTGCTTGTTCAAATCTGCTATGAGAATAAATAAAGATAATGGGTCAAAATGGCCGGTACAGCTCAGTTAATAGAGCCCTTTCTACTTTATCTTTTATTTACTTTTTGAGGGTCAAAATGGCCCGTACAGCTCAGTTAGTAGAGCCCCGTACAGCAGACGACTCAAAATTATCTACACTTTCTAGATTTTTTTTACTTTTGTCTCTACAGATTTTTTTGGTTAATAAAATTTATTAAAATAAAAAATAAAAAATAAAAATATTAACCGTATATACAAGCTGACAAAATAATTTATTATTATTTTCTTGAAAATCCTCATAAACCTAACATTGAGTGTTTACAGACACTCTCAACTGCGAATTTGAGAGAGTTTTAGCTATGGCGGCGCCAAATCTCTACTCTCCTTCACCCTCACTACCCAGAACCCTGAAACACTCCCTTAACTCAATCCCCACTGCCCGTGTTCCGATTCGACTTCACAAATCTTTCAAAAATCTCTCCCTGAAAGCTGTTCTTTCACAAAACCCTTCTAAAACTCAGCCTGAAACAGCCCA
This sequence comes from Cucurbita moschata, assembly GCF_002738365.1. Classification (NCBI taxonomy): domain Eukaryota; kingdom Viridiplantae; phylum Streptophyta; class Magnoliopsida; order Cucurbitales; family Cucurbitaceae; genus Cucurbita; species Cucurbita moschata. The sequence goes on along the minus strand of NW_019268526.1, from coordinate 1,602,423 downwards.
ATTTCAGCATTGTTTCTCCAAATCCTCTGATGGGTTTCTTTACTGCGAGGGGATTAAGGTTCAGGAAGTCATGGAATCGGTTGATAAACGCCCTTTTTACCTCTACAGCAAGCCCCAGATAACTAGAAATGTTGAGGCTTACAAAGAGGCTTTGGAAGGGCTGAATTCGATCATTGGTTATGCGATTAAGGCCAATAATAATTTGAAAGTTTTGGAGCATTTGAGGAAGTTGGGTTGTGGGGCTGTGCTTGTTAGTGGAAATGAGCTTCGGTTGGCTCTTCATGCCGGTTTTGATCCCACCAGGTGAAACTTCCCTAGTCCTTTATTACTGCATTTGAGATTATAAGAGCTATTTGTTATGAGGAATTAACTGGATGTGGGTTTCATGATGAATTTCCCATTGAGAATTGTTGGGATGTAGTCACACATTGGCTAATCTAGGGAATGATCGTGAGTTTATAAGTAAGGAATACATCTCCATTGGTATGAGGCATTTTGGGGAAACCCAAAAGGAAAACCACGAGAGTTTCTGCTCAAAGTGGACAACATCATACCATTGTGGAGAGTTGTGATTCTTAACATGGTATTAGAGTCATGCCCTAAACTTAGCCATGTCAATAAAGTCCTCAAATGTCGAACAAAAAATTGTGAGCCTCGAAGGTGTAGTCAAAAGTGACTAAAGTGTCGAGCAAAATGTGTACTTTGTTCGGAGCCTCAATTAAGGGGAGGCTGTTTGAGAGCTCTATAGGCCTCAGGGGAGGCTCTATAGTGTACTTTGTTCGAGGAGGGATTGTTTAAGATTGATGGGAGGGAGTCCCACATTCCCTAATTTAGGAAACGATCGTTGGTTTATTAGTAAGGAATACATCTCCGTTGGTATGAGGCCTTTTGGGGAAACCCAAAAGCAAAGCCATGAGAGCTTATGCTTAAAGTGAACAATATCATACCATTGTTGAGAGTTGTGATTCCTAACATTTCCAAGCCGGACTTTCTTCGGTCATTGCATATTCAATTGTTTGTGTACTTTTTTCACTTAAAAAATCAGTTTCGGCCCCATTGTTTTCCATTTTCTCGAACTGATTTTACCTTTAACGATCGGTTTACAGATGTATTTTTAATGGGAACGGTAAGCTTTTGGAGGATTTGGTTCTAGCTGCGGAACAAGGTGTTTTTGTGAATGTGGATAGTGAGTTTGACTTGGAAAATATTGTGGCTGCTGCAAGAATTTCTGGAAAGAAAGTTAATGTTTTACTTCGTATTAATCCGGATGTGGACCCTCAGGTAAGGGCTTATAACTATTTATTATGGATGTGTGTTGCTGCTTTTATTCTTCAACCGTTCATATCGTGTGAAAAGTTCGGTATGAAATGAGTCATCTTGTAATACAAAAGTTTTATGGAAGGAGTAAGTTAGTTAAATAAATGTTAGCAATCATCTTTCAATAACAAAAAAACCCGATAGGGTGGGATTGCTGTTATAGAGTGTAACTCGTACTTCGTTTCTAATGAGGTATTCACGCAGATGATAGGATAGCCCAAACCCACCGTTAGTAGATATTATCCGTTTTGGTCCGTTACATATAGTTGTCAGTCTCACAGGTTTAAAACGTGTCTACTAGGGGAGGTTTCCTCACTCTTTTAAGGAATGTTCGTTTCCCTCTCCAACCAATGTAGGATCTCCACATCCTGTGACTTCCACGAAACTCACCTTTTGTACTTATACTCCATCAATTTCAGTGCTACCTCAATCCCCCAACTCAATAAATTTTCCCCTGCTATGCTTGAACTATCGTACAGGAAAATTGGTCTCGCTACTTAGTCACTTGTCTCCTTTCTCGTCTTGTAAGAGTCGTACAACAGGGAGGCCTAGTGTTGTCAAGTTGAACCTTCTAACTCAACATTACTATTTGGTTCATCAAAAGCTTATTTGATAGATTCCTTGTGATTCACTCTAGGTTCAAGTGCAAGAAAGTTGGTTAAAACACCATAGTTTTTGCATAAGAAAAGGTCTAATATGAGTATTTCAGTTTATAATGCAGGAAAGGAGCAAGAATACCTATTGCTGAAGTTCACTTTAAACCATAAAATTTGTATCTTATCATTGATTACAGTCAATATTTCCTCAAACAATTATCGTGTTACCATGAAGGTGTGCCGTGTCGTTCTAACCGTTCCCTAACTGAGATAAAAAAGGAATGCCTCCTTATCCTCCCTTCCCCTTAGTAGTATCCGATGTTTTCTTAATCGATTCTTTTATCATTGTTGTTAACAAATTGACTACTCACTGTATGCATTACTCAATGATAGCATTCCTCCGTTTGCCCAAGCCCACCGCTAGTAGATATTGTACTTTTTGGCCTTTTCGTTCGGGCTTCCTCTCAAGGTTTTTAAAACGCGTTTGCTAGGGAGAGGTTTCCACACCCTTATAAAGAATGCTTCGTTCTCCTCTCCAACCGACGTGGGATCTCACAAAATCCATCTACAGTTTACTTTGTACTCTGTAGTTAGCACCCAAACGTCAATATTTTGAAAATAATGCGTTCTAACCTTGAAAAGAAAAACTATTTCACATCTAGTTGCAACCGAAAAGCATATATAAAGCTACCTATTTTTTCCATTTATGTTTATAATTTGTGGTAAGTTAATTGTTATCATTCCATAATTTGATGGCTGTGTACAATGTTTACATAGGTACATCCTTACGTTGCCACTGGTAACAAAAACTCGAAATTCGGTATTAGAAATGAAAAGTTGCAATGGTTTCTTGATGCTGTCAAGGCACATCCCGACGAGCTTAAGCTTGTCGGGGCCCATTGCCATCTTGGCTCAACCATCACCAAGGTAAGCTTTCAACTATTACATCTTCCTCAATCTTTCATTATGAAATAGTTGTATTGAACTTGTATAAGCTGTGGCTATAACTTTTTAACATCTGTACTGATAATTGTATTAGTTCATGAACTGTTCGTGGTTGCTCTTAATTTATCTTGTCATTTTCTTGGATTACTGATATCATTTGTTTTTATGGTAGGTGGACATATTCAGAGATGCTGCAGAACTAATGGTCAACTACATTGACCAGATCAGAGATCAAGGTTTTGAAGTCAACTACCTAAACATTGGAGGTGGACTTGGGATAGATTATTATCATGCTGGTGCCGTTCTTCCTACTCCGAGAGATCTAATTAATACGGTCCGTCTTTAAAAAACTTTAAATATAGTTTTTCTATTACCGTGTTTAACCCGATCTAATTATTGTCGTGGATTGAACGCTGATAGAGATTTAGTAATATATTGGTCATGTGAAAACTATTTAGTGTTGGAATAACTTTTGACCCATCTGGCAACTTGGTATCCTTAGTAGTTTAGGACTCGAGTTCTAATTGCTTGATGCAAGAGATGAAGCTATAGTTCATATTGTTGAGGATTATTGGGAGAGGAGTCCCATGTCGGCTAATTAAGAGGTTGTTCATGGGTTTATAAGTAAGGAATACATCTCTATTGGTATGAGGCCTTTAGGGAAACCAAAAGTAAAGCCACGAGAGCTTATGCATGCTCAAGATGGGCAATATCATACCATTGCGGAGAGTTGTGATTTCTAACATGGTAGTAGAGCCATCCCCTTAACTTAACCATGTCAATAGAATTCTCAAATGTCGAACAAAGAAGTTGTGAGCTTCGAAAGTGTTGTAAAAAGTGACTCAAGTGTCGAACAAAGGGTGGACTTGTTCGAGGGCTCTAGAGAAGGAGTCGAGTCTCGATTAAGAGGAGGCTGTTCGAGGGCTCCATAGGCCTCAAGGAGGCTCTATGGTGTACTTTGTTCGAAGGGATGATTGTTGAAGATCCTAATTAAGGGGTTGATCATGGGTTTATAAGTACAGAGTACATCACCATTGGTATGAGGCCTTTTAGGGAAATCAAAAAGCAAAGCCACGAGAGCTTATGCTCAAAGTAGACAATATCATACCATTGTAGAGAGTTGTGATTATGCAAGAAAAGCACTTCGGATTGTTGATTCATCACCAGAGATGGCTTAGAACTACTACACATATTACCATGTCTATCCTTGTGCTTTGCGTGGCATGGTTTCGATATTGATGTTTCATGTACACTTTTCTACGAGCTATTCTTTTATTCTTGCCTGTCGAGAATTATACTATGATTTGTAAACATTCTCAAATGTGGCTGCTAATGCAGGTTCGGGAGCTGGTCCTTTCACGAGATCTTAATCTAATCATTGAACCCGGGAGATCACTTATCGCCAATACTTGCTGTTTGGTTAATCGAGTTATGGGGGTAAAAACTAACGGGACGAAAAACTTCATTGTCATCGATGGAAGCATGGCTGAACTTATCCGTCCTAGTCTTTATGATGCATATCAAGTAAGTATTCCACTAGAATGATTGTATATTGTTGTTATACATACTAATCATGCTTGGAGATGAACAAACTCTTTGTTACGACCGCGTCTTAGTTTTCCGATATGCTCTTCGTTCTATGATTAGTATGACACTCTTTCTAAGAGTACTTATTTGGGCCTCTTGGCTGTCAAATACACCATTTAGTACTTATACGTGGCGATAATTAGATCGACTCGGTGTTTGATGCAGCACATAGAGTTGGTTGCCCCAGCATCGCCTGGTGCCGAGATCTCAACTTTCGATGTGGTTGGTCCTGTCTGTGAGTCTGCAGATTTCTTAGGGAAGCAAAGGGAACTCCCAACTCCAACCAAGGTAGTATCTTATCCTGCTAGGGACCGGTCACGAGTCGTGGCCATGATGATACTTCTGTAATATCCGAAGAAAATATAAGAACGTGGTCTATAACGACGGGTAAATTTTCTTTGCAGGGGGCTGGCTTGGTTGTCCATGATGCTGGTGCGTACTGCATGAGTATGGCATCGACTTACAATCTCAAGATGCGCCCTCCCGAGTACTGGGTATGTCGCTTCTGCCTCGTTAACATGCCACTTTAGGAAATCTAAGCTAAGCTAAGCCAAGTTCATTTTGATTGCTCTGATCTTAAATGAAGTTATAAAAACTTGATTCTTTGAATTTAGGTTGAAGAAGATGGATCAGTGTCCAAAATCAGGCATGGTGAGTCGTTCGACGACCACCTCCGGTTCTTCGAAAATCTTTGATCGGAGATCCAAGTCCTTTCCCATTGTCGGATATATCGCGTTTATGACATGTATGTTTGCTTTTTCCAATTGATCAAACATGCTGTTAGCCAATGTTGACTTTTAGAAAGACAGTTCTTGAACTTGTGTAACCTTAAAAAGCAAATAAAACATGTTCTTGTTTCTTATCCTACGTTGTATGTGCATAGAAGAATGGTAGGATCGCTGTCTCATTGAGCTAAAAGATAGCAGACAGCAAATATGGAGTGGAAGCTGGATCCTTGAGCTGAGTTGGTGATACTATTATTATGAATCTGCTGAGTTGATTGTCATTTTAGTCCTCGAGATTTCATAACGGTTTCGTTTGGTTCCCAACGGATAGTATAACGATAGGGACGATCCAATTCACGTGCAAAATGGGTATACCAACTCAGCTTGTCTTTAAAAGCTTAAGAACAAAATTTACATACAGTCCAGTAGGAGTCTTACACTCAACTTTGAAATCCTATGAATTAACCACCGAAAAAAATGTGCACATTGTTGATATTGACCGTAACTATTCATTCATTCAAGTATTTTATCATTATATACTTGTGATCATTTTCATTAAGATGAGGTATCAGTTGATTCAATTACTCTTTATTTACTCGGGTTTCACATTAAGTGTGAGATGATCAATTCATATTACTCTTTATTTACTCGGGTTTCACATCAATTGAACCTTACTCGGGTTTCTCATCAAACTCATAAATAAAAATATCCTTACACGTACTCTGTCTTTAACATCCGTAAACTTTTGAAAAAATATTCTTAAAAATACTTTTATCGTTAGTTTTGGATTGTAACAGTTTTGAACTAAACAAAATTACCGTCAATAAATCGTCTATTGACACTTATAAGTTATCTCTAAACTTTTTATTAATGGAATTTTTGAAACAAATTATAAAGTTCGAGAATATTTTTATTAATTTAATCTCGAGAACATTTTTCAAAAATAGTTAAAAAAAAAAGTGATATTTCCATTAGAGAAAGAAAGAAGTGGATTCAATCTCTAAAGTCTAACCGAGAAAAATTTTCAAATTCCTTTCAAGAACTTTTGTTGAAAACAGATGAAGAGAGAATAGAAAGAAAGTAGAGCCACACTTCGATCTCGAATATATCCATTTCGGATCATAGACGGCGGCAGCCCGCAGGAAACGCGTCTTTGGATTATCCTCCGTTTACTTCTTCACCACTTTTCCACATAACCCTCTTCCATTGGAGCCCAAAAAGTTCAAAATACCAAAAAACATCGAAACGGGATAAAGAAAATAACCGGTTTTTCATCCTAAAAACACCCCACCTGCTGGATTTCCCTCTCCTCCTCCCTTTTCACCATTGCTCTACCCGTTTCAGAAATACCCATTTCGTAAAACCCCCCAAAATCCAAAGAACACAGCGCCCTAAACCTAACCCTCTTCCAATCGAAGGTCAGCCTAAGTTTATCTTAGGCTTTTTCGAGTTGAATATTCTTAGCCCGCGTTTAATCTCGGTGGGTTGCGCCTAATTCTCCCTTTTTCCCCTGATTTTGCTATGTCATTTTGGGATTGAATTGTTAGGGACTGAGTTTTGGGTTCTGTTATTGATTTTGCTTTCTGGATTGGAGCTTAAATGCTCTTTCTGTTATTGGGTGATCGTCCAATGTTCTTATTATTCTTCATACTTTTTGTTGATTGAATTTGCATTTGACCTGTGAGTAGTTTATTGCATGTGCCCTTTTGTTCTTTTTCTTTTTCATGCGTTGTTGGTTTGATTCTGTCTCTTTATGAAATTATCCCTTATCTCTATTGCCAAGCGAATGTGAGCGGTAAGGATTGTGTTTTTTAAATGATCTTGCCTGCAATTTGTTAGGTTGGGAAGAATCTGGAGGTAAAGTGAAGGAAAAAGATAAACAATTGTTTACATCTTTATCCTTGTTCTTTTGTTCTTTGATTTTGATGTTTTTAATTGATTCTGTTCATGTAAAACTATGGATTTGGAAGTCGGTTTCGTTTTTAAGTGGATTTCATTTGTTTGGAAGAATAATTAAGTGAATATGGAATTATGTACTGTTCCTTTGAACCAAAAGATCGATCAATTAGAAAAGTAAGCCATAGACGGAATGAAAGTTTAGCTTAATCCTCCTTTGAATGATGTGATATCCCACATTGGTTGAGGAGGAGAACGAAACACCCTTTATAAGGGTGTGGTAACCTTTTCCTAGTAAACGCGTTTTAAAGCCTTGAGGGGAAGCCCGAAAGGGAAAGCCCAAAGAGGACAATATTTGTAGTGGTGGGCCTGGGCCGTTACAAATGGTATCAGAGCTAGACACCGGGCGATGTGCCAGGGAGGAGGCTGTTCCCTGAAGGGGGTAGACACGAGGCGGTGTGCCAGTAAGGACGCTGGGCCTCGAAGGGGGTGGATTTAGTGGGGGTCCCACATCGATTTGAGAAGGGAACGAGTGTCAGCGAGGACGCTAGGCCCTGAAGGGGGGTGGATTGTGATATCCCACGTTGGTTGGGGAGGAGAACGAAACACCCTTTATAAGGGTGTGGAAACCTTTCCCTAGCAATCGTATTTTAAAGCCTTGAGGGGAAGTTCGAAAGGGAAAACCCAAAGAGGACAATATCTGCTAGTCGTGGGCCTAGGCCGTTACAAACGGTGAACTATTTCTTTTTTTTTTTATTATTGTGAAGCAACAATTTCATTGGTTTTACAAATCTTGTTCTGTGCCCCTAGGCATCTGTCTATGGAGAGTTATAATCTTCATCTATATTAAGCAGAAGTTTTTCAAGTTCATGATGAGTTCAAGATTGTTTTGTGAAATGGAAGTGTTTGTTCATTCAATAAAAGAGTTTTGAATGCTTTAATCCTTTGGATCATGTTCTATATGATTTATATCCGAAATTTTCTGGTTGTCTTAAATTTCAGGTTCTACCGCACTTCCGTGGAAGCTGGGCGTGCGGGGAAAAATCATTGAAGTCACCGTTATTTAGGTTCGGTCAAGTTTTTAGCTCTAATATGGCTGCTGATCCTCTGACAAGCTCGAATGGAAATGCCAATGTCAATGCACCACCTAATCCGCGAAGGACTTATCAAGTCGTTGTAGCTGCTACTGAAAACATGGGTATTGGTAAGGATGGGAAACTACCATGGAGGTTGCCTTCTGATCTCAAATTTTTTAAGAACATAACCGCGACAACATCAGATCATGGGAAAAGGAATGCGATTCTAATGGGTCGTAAAACATGGGAGAGTATTCCGGCTGAGTATCGACCTCTACCTGGTCGTCTCAATGTTGTTCTGACTCGCTCTGGAAGTTTCGACATTGCCACCGTCGAAAATGTTATAATATGTGGTAGTATGACGTCTGCTTTGGAATTATTAGCAGCTTCACCTTATTGTTTGTCAATAGAGAAAGTGTTTGTCATAGGTGGTGGTGAGATATTAAGGTGTGCACTTGTTTTCGAGACCTTCGTTAGTGTACTATTTTTTGTTTCGGCGCACTGATTGTGTTTTTAATGCAGGGAAGCTCTGAACGCCCCCGAGTGTGATGCGGTCCACGTTACTGAAATCGAGACAAACGTTGAATGTGACACCTTCATACCAGCTATCGACAAGTCTATGTTTCAGCCATGGTACTCGTCCTTTCCCGTGGTGGAAAATAACTTACGATATTCATTCACTAGTTATGTTCGTGTGAGGAGCTCAACCGAACCACCCATTGATCAGAACAATGGTCTGGTCTCTCACAACAAACCAGATTCTTTTAACTTCGAAGCTAAGAACTTCTCTTTCCTACCCAAGGAGATTTTCGAGAGGCACGAGGAATACTTGTACCTAAAACTTGTTCAAGAAATCATCTCAGACGGTACTTCCAAGGATGATAGAACGGGAACGGGTACTTTATCAAAATTTGGTTGCCAGGTAACGTTATCTTTCTTATTATTTGACATATTTATCTTTTATACAAGTTGCTCTATTTCGAATGCTACACGTTCATCTCTTGTTCGCGGTATCTGTACAGATGCGGTACAACTTGCGCAGAACTTTTCCGCTGCTTACAACTAAGGCATGTGCTCGTTTCGTATTTTGGTTTCCTTTGTAGCTGTGGCATGAAAGAAAAACTCCTTTTTTTACTCGTCTTGTTTCCGTTTTTAAATTTCTTAAATCGGGTGCATCGTATATGGTAATGGTTTAGTCATTGACATATATTCGTACCACGTGATCCTTCAGAAAGTCTTTTGGCGAGGGGTTGTTGAAGAACTTCTTTGGTTCATCAGTGGTTCAACCAATGCAAAGGTAAGGCGCTATGCTATCACTAGCACTTAAAGCTTTACTTCACTAGTTTGTGGTTGTGATTGTACAACCCCGCACCCCGCACGTTGAGTTAGAATTTCTTGGTTTAGGAATTAGGAACTAAGCGATTAAGTGTTTTGCTTTCTTGGTTTAGTGGTTGTGGTGTTTCGGTTCATAGCTTGGGGCCTTGTATGATTTGTGTTTCGGTTCACAGTCTCCCTAGTTTTCCTCTGTGAAATCCTACGTCGGTTGGGGAGGAGAACGAAACATTCTTTATAAGGGTGTGGAAACCTCTTGCTAGTACATGCGTTTTAAAAACCTTGAGGGGAAGCCTGGAAGGGAAAGCCCAAAGATGACGATATCTGCTAGCGGTGGGCTTGGGCTTGAGCTGTTCTCAACGTAGGGCTAGACCTACTCCATTGTGGTTTATCTTGCATTGGCATCTTGTTTTGGCCTACCAGTGAGGCCTTATTTTCGACATTATCAACAGGTTCTTCAGGAGAAAGGCATTCATATATGGGATGGCAACGCGTCGAGAGATTACCTCGATAGGCAATTACTTATACCTTCGAAATTTGATTCTTTTTAATATGAAACTAGAGAAGTTTGAGTTTTTTTGTATATAATTTGAGCTATAATTCTGTTTTTTTTTTGGGTAATCTTAGTATTGGTTTAAGAGAAAGGGAGGAAGGCGACTTGGGACCCGTATACGGGTTTCAGTGGCGACACTTTGGTGCTAGGTTCGTCGATAACTTCGATGATCTCTTAAGTTTGTTTTTATTTTATTGCGGATTCGAGCTTTAATGCTTTCGACGCTTCTTCTACAGGTATACTGACATGCATGCTGACTACACTGGTCAAGGATTTGATCAGTTGCTAGACGTTATTAACAAGATAAAAAATAATCCCGATGATCGGAGGATCGTTCTTTCTGCGTGGAATCCATCTGATCTCAAACTGATGGCACTCCCGCCTTGCCACATGTTCGCTCAGGTTGGACTCAAGGGCATGATGTTCCGTGTCTTTAACTTGTTTCGTTAATGTTGTTTATTGATCGCCTTTTGCAGTTTTATGTAGCGAACGGGGAGTTATCGTGTCAAATGTATCAGCGCTCTGCTGATATGGGCCTTGGTGTTCCATTTAATATTGCGTCGTATGCTCTTCTGACGTGCATGATTGCTCATGTTTGTGGTATGCTACTCTATATTGATCAGTAGTTTGTTTTCTACTATTGTGAGATCCCACATCGATTGGAGAGGGGAACGAATCATTCTTTATAAGGGTGTAGAAACCTCTCCGTAATAAACACGTTTTAAAACCGTGAGGCTGACGACGATACGTAATGGGTCAAAGTGGACAATATCTGTTAGTAGTAGGCTTGGGTTGTTACAAATGGTATCAGAACTAGACACCGGGCAGTGTGCCAGCGAGGTCGCTGGGCTCCCAAGGGGGTGGATAGTGAGATCCCACATCGGTTGGAGACGGGAACGAAGCATTGTTTATAAGGGTGTGGAAACCTCTCCCTAACAAACGCGTTTTAAAACCGTGAGGCTGATGGCAATACGTAACTAGACAACCGGACGATTATACACATCTATATGGCTCTTTAAACATTCCGAACCTACATTTATACTTTTAGTTACATAAAAAAGTTTATTCTTCCTACGTGCAGATCTTGCTTACGGAGACTTCATACATGTGATCGGAGACGCTCATGTTTACCGTACTCACGTGCGGCCATTGCAGGAACAGCTTCAGAAACTCCCGAAACCGTTCCCTGTAAGTCGGAAAACTATAATTACATGGTTCTTCCATGCTCGCGTTCACTAACTTGCTGTTTTTAATACTACACCGGCCTTACCTTATTATAGGTTTTGAAGATAAACCCCGAGAAGAAGGATATCGATTCGTTCGTGGCAGCTGATTTCGAGCTAACAGGTTATGACCCTCATGAGAAGATAGCAATGAAAATGGCAGTATAGAACATGATCTAGCTGCCCCAGCAGACAAAGGAGACTAAGTTCCTTCTACCACATATTCTCCAAATTTTGAGGTTAGTACACTATGATTACCATGAAAAATGTCGGTTTTTAGTTGTTTTGAAATTGATCGTACCAGGTCGAAGAGCTGGTGTATGAAAGCGTTCGTGTTATTCCATGGTACTGAAGCGTTTTGCGCGATATTTCAGGTACGAGCACCAGAAGCTTTGGTTGATATGATCTGCAAATAAAAAGTGTTAATTGGACATACTTTAATACTTTGTCATATGTAGTGAGAATCCTTTAGTCCCTATGGTTGGTTCTAAAGTGATTTAGTTCGGTTTTGTATTTGCTATAGATTTGTTCTCGTTGAAAAAATGGAACGGTTTCACACACGAATACACGGTCGGTACTATTATAATACCATGCTACGTACAAATATAATACAATCTCGATCGATCTTTCTTGGAGTTTATTTGGTTTTGAAATGATGGTGAATTTGATGGATTTTGTTGTGTATACGTTGTTGTTGTTACCTGAAAAGATAGCCGAACCCGCCTTTGTTTCTCGGTCTCTGCTTGATTGAACATATTTGCATATTCCATGTTAGAGAAACAATGAAGTTAGGAGACTTGAACGACCAATCTCGACGTTAGACCAAATATTTTAGAGTTTACGTCAAAGTCGAGGGATTTGAGTCTATATCTTTTGAATAATCGTTTGGAAACGAAATGTAGTATCGAAGTTCATATGGTGGCGATGTTGCCGTGGAGATTAGGAAAGGTGTAACGGGCTAAGCCCACTGTTAGTAGATATTGTCCTCTTTGGGTTTTTCCTTGCGGACTTCCCCTTAAGGTTTTTAAAACGCGTTTGCTAGGGAGAGGTTTCCACACCCTTATAAAGAATGTTTCGCTCCCCTCTCCAACTGATGTGGGATCTCACAGACCACCCTCCTTTGGGGCCCAACGTCCTCGTTGGTACACTGTCTGGTGTCTGGCTCTCATACTATTTGTAACGGCTCAAGCTCACCACTAGTAGATATTGTCTTCTTTGGGCTTTCTCTTTTGGACTTTCCCTCAAGTTTTTTAAAACGCGTCTATTAGGGAGAAGTTTCTACACCCTTATAAATAATGCTTCGTTCCCTTCTCCAATCGATGTGGGATCTCACAAACCACCCTCCTTCGAGGCCCAACGTCCTCGCTAGCCGTTCGGTGTCTGGCTCTAATACCATTTGTAATAGCCCAAGTCCACTACTTGTAGATATTGTCCTCTTTGGGATTCCTTTCAAGGTTTTTAAAACGCGTTTGTTATAGAGAGGTTTTCACACCCTTATAAAGAATGTTTTGTTCCCCTCTCCAACTGATGTGGGATCTCACAATCCACTCCGTTCGGGGCCTAGTGTCCTCGTTCGCACTCGTTACTCTCTCCAATCGATGTGAGATCTCACAAAAGAATCTCGAGTTTGTTTTACGATGAAAAGATTGAATTTTAATAGATCATGACAGTATAGTCACTCTACCTACCTGTGTCTTGGAAATGGTAGGCGAATTGTGTGATGAGCTAAAAGGTGCGGCATCTATAAGCCCTTTCTTATTCGAGGTTCTTTGTTTGCTGATAGGAATTGAATTGGATGCCTCTGTTCCATGGACTGGTTGGTTGCCTTTGTATTGAATATTCTTCACCTTCTTCTCTTTGTCCAATTAACAGCTCTTTTGAATACATTCCCTTTCCATTATTACCATTATCTTTCACATTCAATGAAAATAGAAAGCCCCTCTTCTAAGCTCTTATCCAAATAAAATCTCATTCCTTAGATTTTCAATTCTACTCGTGATACCAATTAGGTCATAATGTCGTTTTCTATTGAGTTAGAGGAAAGTTGAAACGCTTTTATGATACTTGGTTGCATGTTCAATTGATTTAGACGTGTACTATTGACTAAGAGGTCTAGAAGGAGTTTGAAATCTCTTGATTCTCTGTATTGTTAAGCTCAAAAAGGTCTTTTTGGTGGACAGTGTTTATGGGTTGGGTCAGATTAGGACACTAAAAAGGTCTTTTTAGCTAACGGTGTTCATCGGTTGGGTTGGGTCGGGTCAAGTTAGGTCATTTTAGGCTTGACTCAATTGTTCAGGTTGTAAATTTGGACAAATTGAATTGGGTGGATCGAGTTCTTCGAGTCACTTAATCTTTGGCCGTAGGTCGAGATCTTAATTTTTGATATTTTTCCCAATTTGCCCCTATGGATTTTCTTGAACAATGGCATGTGTGGTCTCATGGATGTGTACCAATTATATTCTCTTTGCATTACAAATTTTATTGGGAGGATTCTCAAATCTCAATAGAATTTGATTCAAATCCATTTGGTGGATTATGATACAATGTTTATATATGTCACACATTCTTTAATTTATGAATATTAATTTAGTTTCCTAAGTATAAAAGAGATGCTCTAGCACACATTATCAATAATAACGTATAACAACTGTTGTATTTTATAAGAACTCTTTGTCATACTGTTTTATTTTATAAGAACTCTTTGTCAAGTTGATCTGTCTGATATAAAACATATACCATCAACCAAGAGATTAGAGGTTTGAATACCTCATTTTACGTATTGTTGAATTCATTGATAGCGAATTTGTATTATAGGACGAAATTCATATCTATAACTCAGATCTATAGATATATTGACAATAATTTTAATAAAAATGACGGATATCATGCATAATATCCTAAACTTTTTTTTTTTACTAAACTTTCTTTATTAAAATTATGTTATATTATGGATTGTTTAGGAAAAATATTAGACTAATTCCATATAAACACTTTTTTTTTTTGGATAATATTCAATATTATTCGACTTTTTATAAATATTTTAAGAGGTAATAGGTCTCAATTTTTGTCCAAATATTTTAATAAATTTTAACTAAAAAAATTAAAAAGGAATGATTTAGGGCTCTATCTAAACAACCAGAACACTTTTGGATGGATGAGTGGTAGATTTCATTCAAATATATATAAACAACAAGAACACTTTTAGATGGATGAGTGGTAGATTTCATTCAAATATGTAAAAATAAAATTAAAATGGAGAATTCTCTCTTTAGAAGTAAGATTCAACTCGTAACGGTAATCACTTGCAGGATTTACGAGATGCGGAAGAATTGATTTACTTGTGGCTAATACCTAAAATACACAGAATTCTTCCTCCCTTCTCAACCTCTGCTGCCGCGCTATGAACGCCTCCACCGTCTGTCGAAACTCTTCGTTGCTCATCCGATCTTCCGGACTCGGCCTATTTCTTGTTTCTTCACTCAATCGGACGATTTTCTTACACTTTTCCGTCTCCGATCGGCGAAGTTCACGATGCGGATTTTCTCGCTGTACGACGCCTATTTTCTCCGATTCACTCCTCTGATAATGTTTGATTTCGCCGATTTTTTTTATTGCGATTGAGGTATCGCTGTTGCCGTTGCCGCGGCTGTCATCGATCTGTTTAACGCGATACTCGATCTCGGCGCGGCGAGTTTTCTGATTCTTCTCACTGTTTTGAACGAACTCCTCGTAAAGATCGGCAACCGAATTCTTCTTGCTCGGATCCTTAGCAGAGAACTGTCCAGATTTGGCAAACAAAGTGATTACAATAGCGTTTCCGATCAGAAACACAAAGCGAGGACTGATCAATGTCACCGACAAGCACCGGAAGTACTCGCCAGAGTTCTTGAAGGCGCTCGGCAGATTGCTAGAAAATCTCGTGATCACAACGAGAATCAAGCACAATTCGATGAATCGAAACAGATTAGCGATTTTCCTGACCTGTCGATACTTGAGAATCGCGTTCATCTTCGCTGCTCTTACATCGTAGAAATTGACAGATTCCATTTCCAGAAAGAAACAAAATCAATTCAGCAAAAACCACAGCAAAATTTTCAAAAACGATCTCGTAAAAATCAAATCAATGTCACAAGTAAACAAACTCCTCCTCCGTCAAATTCTTCGATCCAACCGTAACGATCATCTCCAGGAAACAGAACGATGCTGCAAAGAAATTGGTGAATGGAAGCATGGAAACAGAGAGAAAAATCAACAACAAAAAAAAAGAGTAATCTCAACTTTTTTCCTTTCCTTTTGCCAAATGAGAAAGTTAGCTTTATTGCTTTGAATGCTTTAGTCGGACTGGTATTTATAGTCGAAATTTTAAAACATTTTATTTTTATTTTTCTCTATAATTCATATATTCCATTTACTTTATTTGCAATTTGAAGGCTTTTGTCCAGAAGACCATTTAAAAATTATTAGTTGAAAATTATATATGAGATAAAATATGTCCATAGCCTTAAAGTTAGGTAACAAAGTCCTTGGAAATTATTTTTTGAGAAATGAAAAACAACATGATATTAAAATAATAATTTTTTTTTTACTTTATTTTTCTATTCCAAAAGTACTTATTTTTTAAAACAATAAAGGTAAAAATAGAATATTATTCATCATTTAATATTTAATTCGTATTCTATTATTGTGTTTTCGACCAGAAGTTTACAGGTTGGGTTGGTAAAATCATTTGGTGGCTAAGTTGGTGACCCGTGTTAGACAAACACAACTCTCCACAATAGTATAATATTGTCCCTCATACTTTGCTTTGGGCTTCCCAGAAGGTATCATACCAATGGAAAGAGTATTGGTTGATTATAAACTCATGATCATTCTTTAAATTAGTCAATGTGGGACCATTTTCAACATGGCTAGACTCCTTTTTCTTTTGGAGTCCTCGACATTTGAGGATTTACCAATCTATTGGCATGACTACGATACCATGTTAGACGAACACGACTCTCCACAATGATATGATATTGTCCATTATACTTTGCTTTGGGCTTCCCCAAAAGATCTCATATCAATGGAGAGTATTTTTTTTATTATAAACACGTGATAATTCCCTAAATTAGTCGATGTGGGACTTTCATCATCCAACAACCCGAACACTCGAATAGAGTTTACAATTGTTCATAAACGTTAAATGTGCTTAATCTTCATAATTATCTTCAAAGTAAGTAGGACAGAATTGAGTTGTAACTCTATTTAAAAGGGTCGTATCAAATTATATATATATCATAAGATTCCCGCCTCTAATTTTTTAGAAAATAATTAATGACTTGATAATTAAAAAATAGATTTTTAAAAAAATCCACTTTTTATTTATAATTTTTATACACTTATTAGAAATAAATAATAAAAAAACACACGTAGAATTTGAATATTTTGATGCCAATTTATAATTTTTTTTAAAATATTATTTAAAAGTAATTTATTTAATTGCTGAGTAGACAGACAGATATTGGTGGGAAGTGCCAAGTGGACAACTGAATGGAGGTGCCACGTCGACTTTCTTACTCACTAAGAAAATACCACGTGGCACCTTTTAAATTTTTTTCAATCAATCCTTTGGAAATTTCTTTTTTCCATTTTTTTAATTACTTTTATGTCCCGTCAGTCCCTCCACAATACGGCCACAACTCTGTCTCCATCAATCGTGGATGCCACGTGTCAGCTTATTACCACTCCATTATTTCCCCCTCATCCAAAAATTATAATATCTTGCTCTTATTTAATTATAGTTCAATTCGTTAAAATATATTATATTTAATTAAAAAAAATATTCGTTAGATTACCTTACAAAAAAAAAAAAAATTTAGACTAACTTAAAATTTTGAGTTAGTTGGGTTGGTGACTCAAAAAAATTGAATAGAGTTTACGATCCAACCCAACTCTCAATTTTCAGGTTGGGTTGTCGGGTTATTTTTTAATCATTAAAGAAAATTATATTTATCCACGATACATATTACGTTAATAATTAAATCTTACAAAATTCAAATATCGAACATTTACAAATTATATTAGATTACTATCATCACTTACAAATATTTTCTACAATTAACGGGGTATAGAGGTTGGTGGGTTGATCTGACTAAGAAAATGTCAACCCACGAACTGAATTTTTTGTTTTTCAAAAGTTCAACCTAACCGAAACTGAAAAAAGATTGAATCCAACGCAACCTTTATGATTGGGTTGGGTGATTCGAGTTAGTCGGATTATTAGGTCATAATAATTGTTTTTTAATTATTATTATTATTATTATCTTAAGTTGGAATAAAATAAAGAAGCAAAAATCTTGTCTAATGCAAGAAATATGGGTTAAAGTAATTATTTTAATATATATATATATATATATATATATATATATATATATATATATATATA
>NW_019268526.1:1567203-1584239 GCF_002738365.1 Cucurbita moschata | reverse complement strand
TTATATATATATATATATATATATATATATATATATATATATATATATATATAATTAATTAATTATTGTCATCTCAACAATAAAAATAGTAGAAAATTAATTTTTGAAAAAGGTGGACTTTTTGTTCCTATAGGTAGCTAAATAAAAAATATATATCTATGAACTATTTTTCGATAGAATAATTATAATAAAATCGGTGAAGATTAATCGTTTAAACTCAAACTTATCCTTAGTTTTTGTGTCGGTAGAAATTTGATGTAAAGATTACTATTGTCGGTGTAAAACTTAAAATTTTAAGATCTAAATAAATATTGTATATGGTCTCGTTATCATTTTTTACTATATAGAATGAGTACATAAATGAACTGAGTTCACATCGGAATAAGAGCGATCATGAGAATAGAATAACTAAAAAAGACTTCAAAGAATTGAATGTTATTAGTCATACCAACAAGATGGGCCTTCCTTTTTTCGTCGCTCAATCATAAGAACTCTATGGTTAGACATGTTTTAATTGGATGAATTATATGTTAGGTCACTTTCTAAGAATTTTCCTATATTTATTCAACGCACGAGAGATGTCGGGGCTATCCATTCGAATTCTGAATTCCTATTTGTTATGGTCTAAGTTTTAGAATAACTTTAGGCTATTTTTCTCATAAAATAATAATTTTCATAAAAAATCCAAATTACAATAAGTGAAAGTTTGGAAGGATGCTAATAATTCATCCAATAGGGTGTGGGGTATGCTTTTTTTTAATATATATGTCTTTCGAGCGAAAACGGTCAATTTACCTTCAAAAAATGGATCAGTCAACCACTTACGATTTACTTCACCCTCACGTACTTGTGTTGGAGCCTTTCCATCTCTTAAAACACGGTAAGACGACTAAAATTACCTCATTCACTCCTTTCCGTAGGTCAAAATCAATAACTAGAAGCTGACAGATCCGCTTAAAAGGAGAAAGCAACGGATTGAATGTTAGAAATCGTGGTAGGCCCATAACCCCTTATGCTCAAAGTGGACAATATTATACCATTGTGGAGAGTCGTGATTCCTAACATGGTATCAGAGTCATGCCCTAAACTTAGTCATGACAATTGAATCCTCAAATATCAAACAAAGATGGTGAGCTTTGAAGATGTAGTCAAAAAGTGACTAAAGTGTCGAACAAAGGGTGTACTTTGTTCGTGGGCTCCAGAGAAAGGAGTCGAGCCTCGATTAAGGGGAGGCTGTTCGAGAGCTTCATAAGCCTCAAGGGAGGCTTATAGTGTACTTTGTTCGATGAGAAGATTGTTGGGAGTGAGTCCCACATTGGCTAATAGAACGATCATGGGTTTATAAATAAAATGAATACATCTCCATTGGTACGAGGCCTTTTGGGGAAGCCCAAAGCAAAGCCACGAGAGTTTATGCTCAAAGTGGACAATATCATACAATTGTGGAGAATCGTGATTCCTAACATTGAATGATAAATAATATCATATCATTAAAACAGAGAAGAATTTCATAAACACGAACATCATGAAAAAACAAGGATGAATAATATTATATCATATCATATGATCGAGTTTCGTACCTTTTTATTCAAGTTGAAGCGGTGTGAGAAGTAAAGATCTTGCACCCAAAGTGGAAGCCAAGACATGATGGTTAACAAGCCACTCAAATGCCCCAAAACAATTCGCCTTGGCGGCCTCTTCCTCATCACTTTCTTCACAACATCTCTTGCAAAAGCCCCTGCATCACTTGATCTCCCACTCTGTGATGCATTAGCCCTCTCTTCTATGGCGTCCTTAAACCTCTTGTAAAGCTTCCATTCTTGGCTTCTCACATTCTCGACCGTGGCGCTCCCAAAATTGGACCTTATGGCCCCGGGTACCACCATCACTACGTCGATACCAAACGGCTTAAGCTCGAGTCGCAGCACATGCGACATAGCATGAACAGCTGCCTTACTAGCACAATACGACCCTGCCCACGGTGTCGGCACGTTCCCTACAACGCTGCCAACGTTGACAATGGCTCCACTGCCACGAGAAGCCATATGGGGCACCACTTGCTGCACCATCCTCAGCTGCCCAAGCGTGTTTACTTCCCAAGCTTTCCTCACATCCTGCAACGGAAGCTCGGCAAGCGGGCCACTGCTACCGATCCCGGCATTGTTTACCAAGATATCAATACGTCCACACTTTGAAATTACAGTCTCCACTGCTTTTGCTACACTTTCATCAGATGTCACGTCGAGTTCAAGCGTTTCGACTCTGTGGGGACTTTCGTCGAACACCTGGTGGGCACGTTGGGGAAGGTCGGTGGCGAAGACATGACAGCCCTGTTCGGAAAATGCTTTGCAATATTCGTAGCCAATGCCGCCTTTGGCGCAGCCGGTGACTAGAACTACGATCCTATTGTCCATAATTTTGGGAGTTCGCGGCGGCGCTGACGGGGGTTGTTGTTGATAGCGATTTGTAAAGGTGGGTGCTGTGGATATGCTGTGCAGTTGCAGCATATGCTTTGATATAAACTAAGATCGGACGGCAACCGGAAGAAATCCAAGAACTAAATTCCAATGGAATTCCGACATTTATAGATAAGCTAAACTTCTCCGAGCAATTACAATCACACGATGAATGAAGATCCCCAACCAGAAAATAAATAAATAAATAATAATAATAATAATTTTTTTTTAGAATTCGAGTGTGAATTATTATTATTATTATTATTTTAATGAAAGTCGTTAAGAATGAGATCAAAAAATACCTAAAGTCTTATTTTCATTAATGTTTACAAGGTTTAAATATAATACAAACTACTCGTATAAATAAGATAAAATATTCTACTAACCAAATAATAAATAAAATATATTAAATATAAAATTTTAATTAATTACAGCTATATAAAATATATTTTTAATCGGAGAAAAGGAAATTGAGTAGAAACAAACATAAAATTTAAAATTTAAAAATTAAAAACTAAGATTGCTATTAAACCGAGTCTAAATAATAAATTTAATAAATTTTCTGGTCTCGTTTTGATATGATGGTGTTACGTTGGACGTTTGCTCTCAATTATATAAATTAGATTCCATTTAATAATAATTTTTTTAAAAAAAAAATTAAGGTTATAAATTCTATTTTCACTCGTAAATTTATTTGTTTCGTTAAAAAATGTGAAAATTGTAGTCGAAATCCGAGAAATAAGAATAAATTTTAGAAACGAAATAATTATAAACCTAACTTATATGGTTGGAGTTATTAGTTAATGAATTTAAATTTAATAAGACCCTCGAAATTGGTCCAAAACTATTAGAGGTAACATGTGATTCAACAACCCGATTAAACTAGATTACCCAATCCAAACCATAATTGAGTAGGGTTAGATTTTTTTGGATTTGGGTTAGTTAAATTTTTGGAAAATCGAAAGTTTGGTTCCGTTTGAGGGTTGACATATTATGGTCAGGTCAACCCGACCAATCTAAAAATAGGGTTGCAACTCAACCCAACCTAACTCTACCTTATTTTAAAAAAAAGATCAAGAATATTTAACGTTCCTAAATTAGCCGACGTGCGACTTTCATCATCCAACACCTCCCCTTAATCGAGGCTCGACTCCTTTGGAGTTTTAGTCATTTTTTACTGCCTTCGAAGAGACTTGACTCCTTTTTCTTTTAGAGTCCTTTATTCGACATTTGAGGATTTTCCAATCTATTGGCACGACTAAGTTTAGGGCATGGCTCTAATACCATGTTAGACGAACACGACTCTCCACAATAGTATGACATTGTTCACTTTGAGCATAAGCTCTCGTAGAACTAATTTTAGTAATTTATTATAATTTGTAAATGTTTGATATTTGAGTTTGATGAGATTTTAGTTATTAATTAAATGTATTAAGGATAAATATGATCTTTTTAAAAAATAATTAAAAAAAACAACGTGACAACCCAACTCGAAAATAGAGGTTGAGTTATGAATTTTATTGGAGTTATTTGAGTCATAACCCAACTACATACGTACGTACGACACTATATTGAGTAGGGGAACAAAGACAGAAAATATCGTTCTCCACTCTTCTCTTGTTCTTCGTTAAATAGAGATTCTCCACCTCGTTTGAGGTAGGTCTCGGGATCATCTCTACTAATAAACTGGTAGATTATTATGCAAGCGACACCAGGAATTCAATCAATGCTTGATTAGGACAGACGAATCGAGAGCAAAGTGTAGAAAACTTGTCATTGACTGTTGAAGCATTGATGACGGTTATTGTAAAATCGTCACTCGAGCAATTCGAATTTGTGTTTCTATCACTAATCTTTGTTTGTTTCATTATTACGACTAAATATATTCCTCTCAAAATTACAATAAAATTACGTTTTTTTATTTTTATTTTTAATTTAAAAGTATTTTTTAAGATTTTTTTTTTTTTTTTTAATTTAAGGGTATTAAAGTTTACCAAACATTTTAAATTCTATTATTAATTATAATTAAAGAAAAAATAAATAAATGGTTGGAAACTAAAACTTTTTGTATTCTAACTTCCACATTCAATACCGTTATTATTAGTGATCATTAATTAATAATTTAATATCCATAATTAACTAATTAATTTAATAATGAAAATTAATTAACTATTTATAATTAATTGTCACTAACATACTTTAACTTGTCATATTAATTTTCATAAATTTATAAATTCATAAATTTTTTTAAATAATTGTGATTGTAACATTTAAATCATTCATTATTATTATTATTTTTTAGTTAAACATGGATTCGAACCTATGCTCGATATAAAATTGATGAAATTTTTATTTATTATATTTTAAATATGTAGCATTTTTTTAGATAAAGAAATTGCAAAAGCAAATTATCGAATTATAGATTTTTTTTTAATAGTAATTTGTCTCTGACACATTATTTATATTTAATTTTTTTTAGATATATTAATATATCGCTACTATATTGTATTTTTAAAGTAAAATGAACGATATCTTATAATTGTAAAACTTAAAAAATGATCTAAATCTTATAATTATGTGATATACAGTTGTGGTAAGAATTTTTTTAACTCTTTTTTTTAAAACAAAAATAAAGGAGGTTAATTATTTTTAAAATTTGATGGGTATTTTTGAAGCCCAGCCCAAAATCTTGGCCCATTCTCAAAGTGGGCCCAAATATGTTCTTCGATGCATAATTTTCTTTTAGAAAAAATGGCTTAAATTTCTTTTTTTTTTTTTTTTTTTGAAAAACATTTTATTCAAGTCTTTCACTTTAAAATATTTAAATTTACTCCATAAATTTCAAAACTAATTTTATCATCAATATTTTATAATATAAGACTAAATATATATATATAAACATTTTTTTTTTTTGCTATAAAAAATTATATTTTGTATCTATTTAATTCTCGAGTTTTTAAGTTTAGTTTTTAATTTTTATTAATTTATTATAAAATAATTTAAAAAATGACACGACAATTCTTTTATATTATATTTCAATCTTTTCACTATCATTGTGAATGACATCGGGTTCGAGAATATGATTGCGGAGGTAGATTTAAAAGAATTAAAAGTTATTATCTATACTAACAAAGTGCACTTCTATTTTTAATTGATCTTATCATAAAAATTTCAAAATTAAAAATATTTGGAACGTCAGTGAGCGCTATTATATATATATATATATATATATTTTCAAGAGGAGAGAATAAAAGCATCCACGTGAAATTTTTGTCGGTTGATGCCACAATTATTTGAGTTATTTTAAATAACACTGCCAAACACGTTGTCCAAAATCGCAAAAATCTTTTTTTTTTTTTTTTAAATAATAATACATCAATGTTAACCGTCAATTTTTTGACACGTGTACGGTTGGCAGATAAACATATTACTTACCAATCAACAAATCACCAAAACGTTGCGTTTCTACACTTTTTATTTTTATTTTTTCCCCTTTATATCATTAATATTTTTTTTTCTTTTTTTATGTAATAAAATTTAGGTGGAAAATATCAATTTGACTCCAAATTTATATTATTAATTTTAATACAATGTTTCATAAACTCATTTATTCCAATAATTAATTTCCGCACGATTAAATATTGAATTTAGCTATAATTTGGACAGAAATATAATTATAATTTAAAACCAAAACATCGGACACTTTTAGCAGAAATTTAGTATTTTGAAACATTTATAAAAAATTAGAAACGAGTACGGATGGACGATGAATTAGGTCACGATATTTTTTTAGGTTTGAAAAAGAAAATATTTATAAAATAAATTAAAAAAGAATAATGGTAACGTCAAATCAATTCTACTCTAATGTCTTTCTAAAATTGGAGCAGAATTTTGGTGACAGACTCATCTTGATTCTCCCAATTTATTCCAAATGTTTTTTTTTTAATTGTGAAAAATAATCCAATTATATTCTATAATTTTCAATCACATACCTCACATTTTAATATTTTTACCAATTATTAGCGAGATCTCGTCACGAATTTGCATTTGCTGTGTTGTAACAAGGGGAAGAGGAGGAACTTGTGAAATTCCACATCGATTGGAGAGAGGAATGAGTGTCAGTGATGATTCGGGCACCGAATGGGGTCTATTGTGAGATCCCACATCGGTTGAGGAGGAGAATGAAACATTCTTTATAAGGGTGTGGGAGCCTCTCCCTAGCAGATGTGTTTTAAAATGGTGAGGCTGACAACGATATGTAATTGGCCAAAGCGGGCAATATATGTTAGTGGTGGGCTTGGGTCGTTACAGAACTTGACCTTCTTCACCATATTTGAGTTGATTTGACTTGACGTTGCACGTGAAATAAACTATTTGGAGCCCGACGTTGTACATTCGAGTCTTCACCACCGTTGGAAAAGAAAGAGAAGATACCAATAGCAATGATTTAATAATGGTGACAAACGAGAGAAAATAAAATAAAATAATTATAATTAAAGTATTAAATTAGTTTTCAAATTTGCCCAATTATTATTGTTTGATTTGGTCCGTACGTGCTCAGCCTCACGGTTTTGAAACGCGATTACGAGGGAGAAGTTTCTACACTCTTATAAAGAATACGTTGTTCCCCTCTCCAATCGATGTGATATCTCACAATAATTTTTAAACTCTAGATTTTTTAGGTCCAGTAAACCGACCTACAAGAAAATCAAAAGTGTTACAATTTTTTTCCAAGTGATTGGGAGAAAGTTAAAATTGAAAATGTTCATTCAACTTAATCATGACCCCACAGGACCTCCCCAAACATAGGTGGAAAATCCTCATTAAAAAAAAAAAGAAATAGACAGAGAGCGTAAAGAGATTTATCCCTATCAACTGCATAGAGCCCGAATGAAGATTACATTACCCGTCTCTATCCCCTCCTCCAACTCCACCCAAATCTCGTCCCGACCCGCCACACACACTACTATTAGATAGCACTAATAAATTGTATATATGACACTTAAGATATCCACGTATTCATAAGGTGACTATTATATTTGTAGCTAACTAGTTGATTGAATCAAAAAAGGACTCGAATATAAAATAGATTGAACATGTTAGCAAGCTTCGAGAGCATACGACACACGATCAAAACTGAATCAATTTAGATGATTTTAAAGCTTCTAATCCAAGATTTCTCTAACATAACGTTCGGTAAAAAAATCCAACAATTAGGCACCAACATGTCTACTGCCTGCCTTGTTTTTTTTATGTGGGAAAGAGGAAATAATGAAGAAGAAAGGTAGTATGATCCAATGAAGCTTTCCCCACTTTCTTGTTTAGTATATAAATCCTCGTGAAATGAAAACCCCTCGCACACTCACATGCCCATAACCATAACCATAACCCCTCTTCCCCCACTGCCTTCTTCACTATCATCATCCCTCACGTTTTTCACTCTCTTCTCCTTCTACTTTCGCCTCCTTTCCCCTTTGTAAGTGCTCGATCTCTTCTTTTCTTTCGTGGGTTTCTTGTTTCCGTCCTTTACTTTTCTGGGTATCCATTATTTTAATGTTCTGGACAAGTTTCAGGTGGTTTCTTGCATTTCTACGGCTTCCCCTTTTGCTTTTTCCCTTTTGTTTGTGTGATCTGTACTCTAAATGGTTGCTTAGATTGGGGCTTTTGCTGATACTAGATTGTATTTTGTGCCATTTCTGATGCTTTGTCTATTGAAGGGACCGATGGATTCCTACTCTGTTTCTTTCAAAGCTAATACCCATTTATCGAGTGATCTGAAGAATGGGTTTCATGGGGAGAAAGTTAGAGGAAGTTTCAATGAAAATGGTTGGGTTAATCGCCTAGCTAAGAGCTTCAAATCTGACAACAAAGCTTTGAAGCTCTCCCCTAATGTTGCTTATGCTGTCGCCACGCCTAATCTCTCCAAGCAAGCTGCGGTGAGCTTACAGCATAAGCAGATAGCCATGTTTTTTTATTGAGTTTACTTTGAATTTGATTTGGTTTTGCAGAGCATTCAAGCGCCGCCGTTTTTCAAAGCAAAGGTGAATCCTAAGAATGTTGCTTCCATCATATTGGGAGGGGGAGCTGGGACTCAGCTGTTTCCTCTTACTAGAAGATCAGCTACACCCGCTGTAAGGAGCTGGGCTTGTTCATATATATATATATATATATATATATATATATAGGGCTTAGTTTTGATCCTTTTATGAACTCATATGGGTAGGTTCCAGTTGGAGGATGCTATAGGCTTATAGATATTCCAATGAGCAACTGCATCAACAGTGGGATCAACAAGATATTTGTGCTTACACAATTCAACTCGGCTTCGTTGAATCGGCATATTTCACGAACCTACTTCGGAAATGGTGTCAGTTTTGGAGAAGGATTTGTGGAGGTATATACTACTTAATGATATGAAGATCGGAATCGAAAAGGAACTTAGAGATAGAGTTGATCTTTTTCTTCGTAGCTCGACTGATTGATATCGTCGTTTGGACTTGCTCTTGATGAACAGGTTCTTGCAGCCACTCAAACACCAGGGAAATCTGGTATGTATTGGTTCCAAGGAACTGCTGATGCTGTGAGACAATTTACTTGGGTGTTTGAGGTATAAGATGATTTTTTGTTTCGTTTTGGTCTGTTTGGAACTTGACTTTGTTGATATTATGAAGTTGAGTATCATATTGATTCTTGTAGGATGCCAAGAACAGGAATGTTGAGAACATTCTAATTTTGGCAGGGGATCACATGTACAGAATGGACTATATGGACTTTGTGCAGGTAATTAGTTTCGTTTTGAGCTCCCATTCATACTGTATTTCGAAAATCTTATCGTATGCTATGATTTTGGACACAGAACCACATTGATCGAAACGCTGATATTTCAATCTCGTGCGCAGCTGTGGGCGACAGGTCTTATCAATACTCCCTTTACCTTATGATTCTTCGTGTCTCTTGTAGGTAATAGGGAAAGAAATTCTTCTAGATTATAGATGTAGTGCCTAACGGTTAGGAATCACAGACCTCCAATGGTATGATATCGTCTACTTTGAGCATAATCTCTCATGGGTTTGCTTTTGGTTTTTCTCAAAAGGTCTCGTACCAATGGAGATGTATTCTTTGCTTATAAACCCATGATCATTGCCAATTCTCAACAATCCTCCCCTCGAACAAAGAACACCATAGAGCCTAAGACCTATGGAGCCCTTGAACAACCTCCCTTTAATCGAGGCTCGACTCCTTCTTTGGAGCCCTCGAACAAAAGTACACCCTTTCCTTCGAGGCTCACAACAACTTTGTATGCTGTTCTTGACGATCATAGGAAACTTTCGGAATTTTAGAGCCAAAGTCTTATTTCTTTTTTATCAACTACTTTGCAGCCGTGCATCAGATTATGGATTGGTGAAAATGGATAGTAGAGGTCGGATTATCCAGTTCGCTGAGAAGCCAAAGGGTGCCAATTTGAATGCAATGGTAAGAACTAAAGTTAGCTTTTCCACTAAAACAATCCTTCATGGCTGAAAAATGTTCATGTGTACTAAACCTTCTCTTCAATCACTATTGTTTTTCAAACTGCATTCCTAATATTCAAGGGACGTAATCATCCTAATCGAACGGTTTTCTGCAGCGAGTAGACACAACTTCATTAGGTTTGTCTCGGGAGGAGTCGTTGACGTCTCCTTACATTGCGTCGATGGGAGTTTATGTTTTCAAAACCGATATTTTGCTAAACCTTTTGAAGGGGAGATATCCTACATCTAATGACTTTGGTTCTGAAATCATTCCTGCAGCTGTGAAGGAGCATAATGTCCAAGTAAGATCACTTTTGATTAACTCTTAATGTTTCGACATTACTTCAATTTGTCAGAACCTACGAAAATCGACATAGAAGAAACTTGAAACACCCGTGTTCTGGAATCATGGGTAATTTTGTGGTAATGATCCTTTATACAAAATGGTCACATGGAATCGAGTCCGAGTGCTAGACATAAAACCTATCTGAATCCCTCATATGTCACATTGATATCATGTGTGAGTGTAACTTCTGTTTCTTTCTTCCTTTTTGCTGTCTTATTCTAAAGGCATATATATTTAGAGACTATTGGGAGGATATTGGAACAATAAAGACCTTCTACGATGCAAACTTGGCCCTCACGGAAGAGGTGCGTTTCGTTTCTTGCGATCGGGATCTTAAGAATCCGAACTGTGGAATTAACTGAATGCCATAGTTCTCTGCTTCAAGCAATGTTCAATTGCTTCACTTGAGTTGGTATTGATTATCAAATCCTCACTTTCTTGCAGTTTCCTAAGTTTGAATTCTATGACCCCAAGACACCTTTCTATACATCTCCTCGATTCCTACCGCCAACCAAGATCGACAAATGTCAGGTATGTCGATAAAACCAGTCCGATTCTAAGCTCATCTTTAGGACTCTGCTGTTAAGCAGCAGTTGGTGTTTTGCAGATTGTCGATGCAATAATCTCACATGGATGCTTTCTGAGAGAATGCAATGTCCAGCATTCGATAGTCGGTGAGCGATCAAGATTAGACTACGGTGTCGAACTTAAGGTGAAATCAAAAAGCTTATAATTCAGACAAAGCCCAAATACCTGGATTTGTAACCAACACAGGTTGTTGTTGTCTTCGTTTGCACAGGACACTATAATGATGGGCGCAGACAATTACCAAACCGAACCCGAAATTGCTGCTCTGCTAGCAGAGGGAAAAGTTCCTATAGGGATTGGACGAAACACAAAAATCAAGTAAGTAAACAATAACATTTAGAAACTTGTTAAACAACATAGATCTACATTGATGGTGGCTGGTCTATCTCAGGAACTGTATAATCGATAAGAACGCGAAAATCGGGAAAGATGTAATCATTATGAATAAAGAGGTAAGCATATCCAACCCAGATCAACAATATGCATTCAATCCTGAAAACCCCAGAGCATTGTGTATACCTTAATCTGTATCTCTGTCAATTTCAGGGCGTTCAAGAAGCAGATCGACCTGAACAGGGATTCTACATTCGGTCGGGAATCACCATTATACTGGAAAAGGCAACGATCGGTGATGGCACAGTTATATGAACAGATCGAATACCTCGGTTTGGAAGACATGTGAAGTTTTCAGGAGACTGCCTGGGGTGTGGCAGGTGAAGAATGGCGTTTGCAGCATTGTGGCTGAGAGAACAAGGAGAAGAAGGAAAGCATCCAGATAGGAGAGTTCTAAACTAGAGACTCTTTAAGTCTTGAAGTGAAATTCTCTTCAATAAGAGTGGCTACTCACCCAGATTAGAAGGTTTATGTATTATGTATAAAAGAAATATATGTTTATGTATTATGCACTACGTTAGATTTAT
Organism: Cucurbita moschata; assembly: GCF_002738365.1. NCBI lineage: Eukaryota > Viridiplantae > Streptophyta > Magnoliopsida > Cucurbitales > Cucurbitaceae > Cucurbita > Cucurbita moschata. Next base: position 1,572,418 of record NW_019268526.1, on the reverse strand, counting down.
TTTATTCTAGTCTTTGTATTTTCAATAAATCTTAAATTGATTTTTTTTTTTTTTTTTTTTTTGCAAGTTTAAAGATATTATTAAAATATTTGACTCGAAGTATTTTCAGTGAAAGATATTTTTAAAAATTTATTAAATATAAAAAGTATTATTAATTTTAATAAATGTTGAATACCTAACATTAATACTTTATGCATTATTTTAATATATAATCTTGAGTGGAAATAAAAGAATAATATAAATGTTTTTTAAGGAGCCCAAAAAACATAGAAAATTACAAAAAAGGGGCTGACATGGAGCCATTATGTTTGTCGTGTTCAATAGGGGCATATTTGGAAATTAAATAAATACCCTTTGATTTTTTTATTATTTATTTTGCATTATTTTATTAACAAACCAATTATGGAGAAGATGCCACAACCAAACACTATTATTGGTTATCCCATTTGAAGGGTTTTTGTCACTCTTTTTAGTCAAGGGTATTTTAGTCATTTTCAATTACTCTTTTTATTTCGAAAAAGTAGGAGCTCCTTATATCNTTTTTTTTTTTTTTTTTTTTTTTTTGCAAGTTTGTGTTAATTTTATTTTAATTGAAGTTGTTAAATAATAATAACAAATTTCATGCACATAAATAAATAAATGCACAATGTAAATTTAAGGATGGATTGTTTTACCAAAGCTAAAGATCTTAATTAAAATAAAAGATTTGAACAAAAATATTAAATATTTATTTATTCTGATTTTCTTAGGTTCGTTCCTCTCGATCTTAAGAAATCCCTTCACCCTACCAAGGTTTTCACCTTAAGAAATTTCAAGCAATCTCGAGTAGCAAAATACATTAGTATTTTGAAGAGTGTCTTCTAATCTCTTCTTGATTATTTGTTCTCTTGAAATTTTTTAGTATGCTTTGTGATTGCCAGCTTTATCTGATTTTCCACATCAGAAACGATTTCTTGAGATTATTAGTGAGTGAGTTTCTTTTGTGTCGTGAGTAATCTGTGACTCTGCAAATTTGTGTTGAACAAACTTGTTTGATATTACTGAGGTATAACCAACAAGATGGGTGATTTGAGATTATTAGTGGGTGAGTTTGTTTTGTGTTGTGAGTAGTCCGTGACTTTGCAAGTTTGTGTTGAACAAGCTTGTTTGATATTACTGACTACAGCCAACAAGATGGGTGATTTCCAAATCATTGGAGGAATAAAAAAAAATTCAACAACTACTACAATTCGTGAGCAACATGCATGATGTCCTATTTACAAGAATAAAACCTTTGGAAGGTCGTTGGCAGTGGTGAAACTATGCTGCCAGAGTATCCTAACGGCGCCTCACGCAAACCGGGAATCAAAAGTAAAAACCCAAATGTTTGTAAGGATTAAAGTTCACAGATACAAATGCTAATGGTCTTTTAAGTGATGAACACAACTGCGGGGCTAACAGTGAAGGAGTTCATCCACATGGAATCGAATAAAGCACACGCAAGCTCTAACCTGGCAGTCGGGGGGGGCGGGGGTGGCAGGAGCACTTACCTTGTCGGCCGCACGTCCTCCAAGTAGCTGCACACTTCCAAATATGCACACCCCAGTGACTAACAAGAGAGATGACGCACTGAAACAGGTGATGAAAACAATGGCAGAGACAAATAATAGTTTCAGTTTTCTTGTAAATAATTAGCAGCAAGCAACAGGGATACTCACTTTGCTACGCATGATGACTCAGTTTGCTCCTCCCTGTATGGATTCAACCATTCAAGGAGGTGGTTTTTTATAATCTGTTCTGGAACAAACTGGGTCAGGTTAGAAATGGGAGCATTATTTGTAACAAAACATTTTAGTATATTGTGCTGAGTTTAACCATACGAGGAACATAGATGTGCCTGATAAGTAATCGAATAACAAACTGGTGGCTTCGGACTACTGAATGGATCCTCCAGACACTTGAACCATATAATGGTCGTATGTTAGTTTTCTACCTTGCCGAGATCATATGCAAAGAGTGGTAACCATATATTGAGAAAGGAAAATGCAGTATCTGCACTTTCAATGGCTCTACTCAGAATACAAATCGCTTCAAACTATAGAATTGTATACAAGCTTGTAGCTCATTTCTTTACTGACAATAGGTGGATGTCTCGCATTCCATTTTAGCCCCAGGAGGAACGACGTAGTGAAGTGATTCCTCGAGCACAAAGCTTGTGGTCTCTCTGGCAGTTCCAACTTCTTGGGGCTGAGTTTCATAGAAATAATTCCATTTCAAAGTAACAGCAGTCTCAGAAACCTGAATGATTCGAGGTTGTTAAATATCCTCGGTGTTCCAAACTAAAGAAGAGCCTTTTCTGCTGAACTCGCGTGGCCGAACCCCAGTCATCGTCTTGCCCATCAATGCCATGGCAGCAATACTGGGAAATGGCTGAAGTAACGTTGGTTTTGAGCCCTGCGATTTGTGAATCGCTGCAGTTTCAAGATTTGTTTCAGAAGGCGCCGGTTTATTAAGACACAATCTCCGAATCCAGGGGTTGGAGAGTATCATTTCTCGATTCTTTAATCCTAAGTTGCTGCATACATCGCTATTCTTTATTGTAGTTGCTGGTTGACCAATTGCCAATTGTTCTTGTCCTTGGAATGGACCACTAGAGGGGTCAGAGCTGGTTGAGCGGCGTTTCATTTTACTAAAGAGCTGATTGGCTTTATCACAGGAAGATTCTTCCTTTTTCGTGCTCTTCGTATCATGAACCGACTCTGAGGCAGATGGCCTAAGACGTTTAACCCACTCATTGTCTATCTCCCGTTTAGAAGAGTCATTTGGAGGGGCCGTAGAGTTTGAAAACCTCGGCTGCACGGCACTTGGAAGGAGGTGTTCTGCATCCATAGTTTGTGTTTTAGAGGTACTCGACTCCCCGTTGTCCATCAAGCTCGCAGAAGTAGAATAATTGGGTGGCTTTTCATTTATGTCAAGGAATCGTTTCTTCGGAAGCCGGTCTCCGATTTGATTTCTAACCGAACTAGCTGCACTCACAGAGAGCAATGGTGATTTTGAACTCCTCAACTCCTGCAAATCACAGAGACCTTATAGTTCAGTAAAAAAAAGATGTGACAGTTGAAGTTCGATGTCAAAGGTATTTTAGCAATATACAAGGCCAGATGCGCTAACCATTCAACTTGCATTAGTATTTTCATGAATATTCAAGCAAATAATAGTTTCTATGGGACTAACTCAATTGAACGTTTGGGAAGCATGAAAGATAACAGACTGAATTGTTAATCATGGGAAGAAATGGAAGCAACAAAAGGGAGGAAATAAAAAGATAGCATAAAAGAACAAGGTCGAATTAGCTAAAAGCAAAACATACAACAGGGAGCAGTATCGCATTAGGCAACTGCTTATAATAATGTGTATCGAACAGTGTAAATTTGATTTGACATGCTAGGGACTGTAAGAGAGTGAGATCTCAGATAGGATCCTTACCTTAACTGCTTGTGATGCATCCGAGCCTGCAAGAGAAGAGAAAATCCATAGGTTAGAAGGAAGCAGAAATAAACAAACAAATGAAAAGAAAAGTTTTAATTAGAAATAAGCATACATATGGGATGCCGTAGATCAATAGTGTTCTTGTGAATCAGTGTTCTTGCCTCTTTTTTTTTTTTTTTTTTTTTTTGTTATTTTGAACTTTCGGCAAAAGTGGAAGAATCAGAGGATAGGAATTGGAAAACATACCCCTCAAATGGTTCTCTTGGTATGCATCCATATCCATAATATCAGTTTCAGTTCCAGATGATTCATTGCTCAAAGAAGTCGCACACCTCATATTTCCAAAATTTTCATTTTCTCCATAGAGGGAGCTAGAAGGTTGTGTCAATTCATTATCATTCTGATCGTGTCTGCCAAAATTGGTGGATGCACTAAGAAGTGCACATGTTGCTTTTTCTTTGAGATTGGTGGATGCCACTGCCCCTCTAAACTCTTGACCTTCAAACAAGTCAACATCAGTCTTTTTAGTGATCATTAAACGGTGAGTAGTTTGACAAAACTTTGGAGGACCCTTGAGCGCCTGTCCAACAGAGTCTACAGTGGTACATATTCTCATAGTTTCCACGTCATGAACAGAAAATGGGAGTCTCTGCATTGAGTAACCTCCACGGTATAAATATTCTGGTAAGGTAGTGTCTGCATGGTTGCTCTGGCTTAGATCGGGTAAGGTATTAGAACTACTTTTCCTAGTATCACATTGTATAGGGTATGGTTTTGGTTGGTCGAGATTGCGTGAAGAGGGATCGTGCAGTAAGAACGTTCTCATGTGCTGCCTTGACAGTGCATTTGTAGCTTGGGTTGAATCCAAAAGTTGGTTGATTTTTGTCTCTTGTACAAAGAGAGTAGAATAAGTGTGGAAATTAGTATTTCCAACCTGTTTTTTGGATGACAAATAGGAACTTGGTTCATCGGTCATGTTTCGTTCACATGTGGTGAATGGAAATCTATTACTCATTCCATATGGAATGAAGTTGGAAGCTGATCCCATAGCCTCATCTCCAACAAGTGGTGAAACGGTTAAGTCATTGTTGTTAAGAAGCTTATTGGAATTCTCATGTTGCTGTTGATACACTCTAATGTCTTTGGAAGTCATTTTTTCCTTCTTGGGTTTAGCTCTTTCAGGAACTGATGGCAATTGGCTCTTCCCATCCAGAGACGAAGTTTTGTGCCCAGAGACAGAACCAGTATGAAATTTCAAAGCTCCACCTTGACTAGCCGTGGCCTGTTCAATATTCATACCCAGTTTACCCCCACTATGCTGAGAAACATTGAGCATAGGCAAGGGCTCAGAATCTAACCTTTCTTTCCTTCTCTTCTTAGATCTCCCAGTCAAACTCTCATTGTTGGGATAATCTGCAGTTTCTCCAGCTACTTCTCCAGACCCAATGGCATGTTTTCCATTGAGAGTAGCTTGCATTGGACCGTCGAGCAAAGGGCGCTTCTTAGTTTGAGAATTTTCTTCCCCAGACTCACTGCTGGTCGATAAATTATTGCAGGCTCCATTCGCTGATTTGCAGCCTGAATGTGCCCAGTGAGACAACCAAACTGAATGGTAAGGTCGCATTGACGTTCCACTCTCTTCTTGGTATGACTTTGTGATATGATCAGACATGGTAACAATACAATCCTTCACTGATAACACCTGAACGAAGCAAAGCTCATAAGAAAAAAAAAAAAAAAAATTGAA
>NW_019268526.1:1549932-1566754 GCF_002738365.1 Cucurbita moschata | reverse complement strand
AAAAACCCCCCCCCCCCCCCCCAAAGTAATTGTTATCAAATTCCGCCGCGCTATTCGTAGAAAAGAACAATCCAAACAACTAATAACCCTAGAAAACGAAGATGTGGGGCAAAAACAACAACATACTTGAAAATCCAGGAAAAACAATTCATAAACAGAAGTTCATTAAACTCAGCAAGTAACAAAAACAGTATGCATCTCATTCGACAATACTCTAAAAAACTATAAACAACATACTCCAGGAAACCCACAGCACTTCCAAACACAGAAAAGAAAACAGCAACAGCAACGAATAAAAAACCGAGCAACAAACCTACATACATGCTACTATTCAGATTTACATTTATCTTTGCAGTTAAGTAGAAGTTACACATAAAACTCGGAAAGCTGAAGCAAATATACAAGGAAAATGGATGCAGACAGAGAAATTCTCCAGAAAGCCACAGCGCAGCAGACGGAGGCTGAAATTTGTGGCACGGATCGAGAGAACAGTGAGTGCGTAGCGATCAGAGAGAAGGTGAAGGCTTGAAGATAATGGAAGATGAAGAATTGAAACGAGCAACCATGGGAGAAGAAGAGAGCAGAAGATTGAAGGCAATGGAAAATCGAAGATAGTGAAAGAGAAGAGGAGAATCTGAAGCCCAGTTTTCCTTTCCTTTTCTTTTCTTTTCTTTTTTTATTTTATTTTATTTTAAATACGTTTGGTAGTTGGCTAGAGCCACATGGTTGAGCCGCTCTGCAGAATGTGGGCCCCACTTATCTTGCACTTTTCCAATTGTTCGCTCTCTTTTCCTTAATTTTTTTTTCTTTTTTTTATTGTGTTTTCCACGTGTCATTTTCCCTTCTATTTTTTAATTATTGTTTGGAAATTACAAAATTCTTTTGTTCTTATCTTTGCATTAATCTTTTTAATTTATTTCACTTCTCTACCAGTTTTTCATCCTTTACCCACTTCACCACTAGCGTATATTATTCGTTTTTGCCTGTTACATATCGTCTCGTCAACCTCACAATTTTAAAACACGCCTATTAATAGAGAGAGGTTTCTACGTTCTTATAAGAAATGAGTCGTTTCCTTCTCCAACCAATGTGAAATCTCACAATCCACCTCTTTAGAGGCTTAGTATTCTACCAGATACACTGTCGATATCTGACCTTTATATCATATGTTTGTGTATGTGCGGGTGGGTGCGTGCATAAGATATATATATATATATATAGAACAGCTTTTGTGAGAGCTTAGATTTAAAGTGGACAATATATTACTAGTATGGAAGGTCGTTGTTCCTATCAATAGTATCAAAGCTATATGTTAACGTCGCACTGTAAATATATAATAAGTTAGTTTTATATTTAGTTTTGAAGCATGGTAGAGACCGACAGAGATCTCTCTCTACTCCCTCTCCGGTTTAAACATGAAACCATACCTTATATCAACCCAAACTTTTATATCCATAAGATTTATAACGTTCAAAAAATATAATATGGTTTTATTCGTCGTATCTTTTTTTATCTTTTAAAATTATAAATTATATAAAAAAAATTAAAAAAACAAGAAATCAGCATATAATGGAAAGAATATCCAAATAGAATAATTCAAATTAATAAAATAATAAATTATAGAGAAAAAAAAAACAAACAAACAAATCATATAATTTCAAGACATGAATTAATTTCATTCAATTTAAGAAAATATTTCTAGAGCTTCTCCAAATGTCTTGTCAAAACTATTAGGTAATTATTGGTAAAGAAAAATAAATGATTTGACATTTTAAGACGTTTACATACGTGCGAGGAATGATCGTAAATTTTTCAAAAATCGACCAACTCAAATTATCTAAACCCAAATCATAAAAGTTGGACTGGGTTGATTTTTTTTTTTCAGTTTGAGTTGGATTGAATTTATGGAAAGCCGAAAATTCAAGTCGGTTCGTTAGTTGACTTTTTTTAGGTTGGACTGGGTTGATTTTTTTTTTTCAGTTTGAGTTGGATTGAATTTATGGAAAGCCGAAAATTCAAGTCGGTTCGTTAGTTGACTTTTTTTAGTCGAGTGATTCGACCAACTTGAAAATAGGATTACAATCCTACCCAACCCTACCTTAAGATTATTGCGAAAATTAAGATTATTTAATGTTCGTAAATAATGTTAGTAATACTCTGTAATTTATCAATGTTTTATATTTGAACTTTAACAATGTTTTATATTTGAACTTTAACAGATTTTACTTAACATGTTTTATCTAAACAATAAAAATAAATAATAAATAATCAGTGAAGTGTTGACTTCTCAGTTCTTAGTTGTTCAAGTCACGGACACAACCAATCTATGTACACTTTCTACTATGGTAATCTATTAGAAATAGTTTTATTTTATTTTATTTTAAATTTTGAAGTAAAATAAATAAATAAATAAATATTTCTAGTGTTGAAGTTTGGTAGAAAAATTCTAACGCAACTGAACAAAATAATTAAGTTTTAAGGGCACGGCACCTATTCAGTGTCACAATTGTGCTCGTACAAGACATTTGTAAGTAATTGTGTGATACTCACTCTCACCACGGAATGAGTCAGCTAACTTGAAATTGACCGGATACTATAAACCCAAATCTCTGACTCTACTCTATGAAAAAAGTTTTAAAAAACAGGGATAGAAACAAATTTTAGAAACAGAATTTGAATGCAAGATTTGAGAGAAATGGATAAAGTAATGTTACCGGCTATATGAAGAGAAAAAAAAAAAACGCTTATAAAGAGCCTATAATTCTGGGTATGAATAATTGATGACTAATCGCACCCTTATAGTACGATGCATTTTAAGTTACCGGACGTTGACATAATTTTATCAAAATGTCATATACTGGTAAAATAAAAGTCTTTAATTCGATTTAAAAACACATCTTTTTATATTAAATTATAGGTTTAAACTTTAAAAATGGTTTATTTTATTATTGATTAATTTATAAAGTAAAATTAAATGGTAATTTCAGATTTAAAAATATCTAGAAAGAGTGAAAAAAAATATCTAGAAAGGGTGGAAAAAATATCTTTGCCACGTGTGATGGCATGCAAAGTTTATGGTTCCCATTTTACCTGTCCATCAGTTTGGGGCCAGGAGCGGTGGCCGCTTTCAAAATGCCATTAAATTAAGCTTTCCCTCTCAAAAATGCAATCTTTTTTAAATTAACATATTTTATAAAGTCTCGTATCCGCTAATTTAGAATATGATCATAAGTTTATAATCAAGGAATACTATCTCTATTGATACGAGGCCTTTTAGGGAAGCCGAAAGCAAAGTGGACAATATCATATCATTGGGGATAGTTGTGTTCATCTAACACGGTATCAGAGCCTAAACTTAGACATGTCTCCAAAAGAAAAGGAGTCGAGCCTCTTCGAAGGCATAGTAAAAAATGACTAAGACTCCAAGAAAAAAAAAAAGTCGAGCATCGATTAAGGGGAGACGTACTTTGTTCGAGGGGAAGTGTTAGATGATGAAAGTCCCACATCGGCTAATTTAGGGAATGATCATAGGTTTATAATCAAATAATACTATCTCTATTAGTACGAGGTATTTTAGGGAAGCCCAAAACAAAGCTACGAGAGCTTATGCTTAAAGTGGACAATATCATACCTGTTACATTTTATCATTTTTTTTTTAATGATTGTGAGCAATGACGGGTGATATTTTAGTGAGTAAGTTAACGTCTCAGATAGTACAAGAATCATCGTATGTCTTATAAGATAAATTAACTATCTATATACAGTAGGGGTCGGGTTATTAATGTGAGATGGATCTAGAAAAAAAAGAGTTCGAGTATAGCCCTCTTCAAAACATACTATCGAGAATGTTCGTTGAATTAGAAGGAATGAATTCGAGCTCACCTTAGATATTTAATTATTTGGCTCGAGCCAAAAACGATAGAGCTGAGAGGTAATAATTGAATTTGGATAAATATTCTATTAAAGATAAATTCGAGATATGAGTTGGAGGGTGGGCCAGGGGGTGGAGACAAGAGGTGGGGGCCAACAACGAGCCATGGTTGCAGGGGTGTCGGTCCACAGCGGGGCTCAGAACATGATTATTTAAGCATTGATGCGACGTCTGTACTATAAGCCTTAACTGGACCGGGCTCGGCTTCAAGCGCTGAGCCACACCAGCCGTCTGAGCCATGTCTCAATGTGAGGTCCAAAAGAGAGATGAAAGAAACCGTACCTAATTTGTCCTATTCCAAAATAAAACTTCACCTCCAATAATTACTCGAAAATTACCACCAATTAATTACTCCATGTTAGGTAGTAAAAATCAATGAGTTAACGGTAAATAATAGTTTAATTTTACTATTATTTTTATGTTTAATAAGTAATAAAAAATAATTCAACCACCCTAGATTGCTTCAAATTGTAAGCATTAAAATAATTTATTTTTTAGTTTACGAATCCCCTTACTCAAATTAATTATTAATAATTAGTAGACGGTAAAATGTGAGATTCACATCGAACGGTGTGAAAATCTCTTCGTGAGGCTGACGACGATATCTAACGGATCGAAGTGGATAATATCTACTAGCGGTGGACTTGGGTTGTTACAAATGATATCAAAGTTAAACATTAAGCTATGTGCTAGTGAGGACATTGATCCCCGAATGGGAGTGGATTATTAGATCCCATATTGATTGGAGAGGGGAACGAGTGTCAGTGATGACGCGGAGCTTCGAAGGAGGGTGGATTGTGAAATTCTACATTGGTTGGAGAGGAGAACGAACGGGCCGAAGCGTTACAGTAAAAATATTACCAGGTATTTTATTGTTATTTTTTGTCATCGAACCGTTCCTCTTAGAATCTTAAATTGTCGTTGAAAAAAAAAATTACCCTTTTAAGTACTATGATGTATGTGCTCTCGACCGTTAGAGATATAAAATAAAACAACAACGATGTAGAAAAGAGACGAAAAAATAAGCATAATATGTACGTTTCTACACCATTAAAAGATATTATCTACTTTAACCTATTACCTATCGTTATCACGATTTTAAAATAAGTTTCTTACTATAAATTTTTACACTCTCAGTAAAAAAATGTTTAGTTGATCTCTAATGTATATGGGATAGGTGTCACGTGTCAAGATATGATGAGACCACGCAGCATGCTCACAGACCAAAGGGAGCAGATTTGGCTGAGATTCATCCACGTCATCAATTAGGCATTTTTAAGTCTCTTTCAAAGTCTAGTCAATGGTTTAATAAGAATATTCTATTATCAAGCATTTCATGAAAATCCATAGAATTTAGCTAATTTAAATAAAATTAAAAAAATTGTAAATTTAAATAAGAGACGTTCACGAAACGAGGTGGATCGGGAATCGACTTTCCAACCCATCCCCACCTCGTATCCTCGGCGCCTCCCATTTAAGTTCTCGACTTTGATAATTTTTCATTTAAATTTTCTCAGATTAAATTTATGCAAGAAATTATTCTTCGTTTAATTTTTCTAATTTAAATTATATGACTTAAAAAAATATAATTTTTAAATTTCAAAGAAAAGAATTTTATTAATTACCAAATTATCTATCTATATATATAACTAAATTAATAAAAAAAATATTGCACTTTATTTTTAAAAATATAATTTAAACTTTAAAAATGGTAGAAAATTTATATTTAAAACTTTTAGAAATAATAAAAAAAAGTTCGGAGATATTTATGAGGTGTAGATAAAATGTAATAATTTTTTTGAATTTTTTAAAATTTAAAAGATATTAATGAAAGTTTTTAAAGTGCAATTGTAATTTTTTTTTTAGTTTATAAAAGTATTTAAATTAACTAATAAATATTTCATAATTTTAAAAATAATTAAAAATATATTATTATTATTATTATGTCTATATTAGTGATATTTTAATTATAAATAAATAGGCCCAAGATAGATATGTATTTGGAAAGCCCAATTACGTTTAAATGGGCCTCAGCCCGCTGTAGCAGCAAAAGGGATAGGGATAGGATACGGCATATTCTTCCAAGGTGATATTCTTACCTGCACTGGAAGGATTGTAAGATGACAGACCAATTATCTTCCGTTCCTCAAACGAGATGGGTGACCCAATCTTTCACTGGTGTTCATCTTCAATTCCGTCAATGTTAACGAATTTAATTTTACCTTTTCTCTCGTTCTCTTAAATGAAAGTGGAAGAAACAAAGAATATTACCAAAAATTTAGAAAATTAATATTGAAAAAATCAGAGTTCCACAAGACTCGCAGATCTGCTCGTTTTTCGCCTCCCTGGCTTCCGAATCTCCATTTTTCGTACTCATTGAGCTTCAAAGCTTACTCCAAGGTTCCAGATGTTCATTTTTGTTCTATAATTGCTTGTTTCCCTTTTCATAATGTTGATTTTCTGATGTGGGGTTTCATTAGATTTGTAATATTGCCTTTGTATGAGGATGAACTTCATTTTCTTAGCTTTTCTAGACGTTTTTCCGTTTCTTCTCTTGTTTGAATTGCTTTCCATTTAAGGTATTCCATTCTCTTTGGAAATTTCTTCTGATTTTCGATTTGTGGGGTGTGTTCGTTTCCGGATCTAATTAGTGTGGAACCCTAATGTTAGTTTGGTGAATCGAGGAGAATGGTATTTGTTGCTCTATGTTTTGATTATTGGGTCTAGAACTTGGTAAGTGTTCATTACATGCAGTTTTGTGGAAACCCTTTGAAGGTTTTTGCTTCCAGGATACGAACATTCAATGTATTGGGGTTCTTTTTTCTTGTTATCATTGTGTTCTGGGGATGAACAACATGAACAACATGAACAACATGAACAACATGAACAACATGGGTATTTTTTTTTGTGAATCTTATGGCAAATGTGGAAGAAGTTGAATAAGTTGTATGGCTCATATGCAGATAGTGAAGCGTTTAATATTCAATGGATGGGATAGGAGGTGAAACTGCCTCAGCGGCAGCACCCTTGAGCCAGTGGCAACATGATGTTTCAAGGCTTTATCAATATTATCTTGATAAGACTACCCCACATGCCGTCTACCGATGGATTGGAACTCTTTTTGTATTGGCAATTTATGCATTGAGGGTCTTCTATGTGCAAGGGTTCTACATTGTTTCATATGGTTTGGGTATCTATATACTCAATTTGTTGATTGGATTTTTGTCGCCTTTGGTTGATCCAGAGATGGAAGTTTCAGATGGACCATTGCTGCCTACTAAAGGTTCAGATGAATTCAAGCCGTTCATTCGCCGACTTCCCGAATTTAAGTTCTGGTAACTATGAATTTCATTCATGAGATTTTCGCATCGTTTGCTTGATTGTATTTGGCTGGTGAACTTTGAAGTTTGCTCTTCTGTTACTTCGTAGTTTCAAATCTGATTCTATCATGTCTAGTCTGGTACTGAAAGCTTGTTTAAACTTGGTTGACTTTATGGGGTGTGCAGAATTTGGTTATGTTGTGAATATGTAACAGCCTAGATATTGTCCTCTTCGGGCTTCCCTTCAAGGTTTTTAAAACGTTTCTACTAGGGAGAGGTTTCCACACCCTTATAAACAGTGCTTCGTTCCCCTCTCCAACCGATGTGAGACCCACAATCCACCCCCTTCGAGTCCCTGCGTCCTTGCTGACATTTGTTATCTCACAATCCACCCCCCTTCGGGGTCCAACGTCCTTGTTGACACATTGCCTGGTGTCCACCCCCTTTGAGGCTCATCGTCCTCGCTAGCACACCGCCCAATGTCTGGCTCTGATACCATTTGTAACAGTCAAAGCTCACCGCTAGCAGATATTGTCTTCTCTGAGCTTTTCCTTTTGGGCTTCCTTTCAAGGTTTTTAAAACGTGTCTGCCAGGGATTGGTTTCCACACCCTTATAAAGAATGCTTCGTTTCCCTTTCCAACCGGTTTGAGATCTCACAGAAAAAATTTGTGCGCATCAAGTAATCTTGTGTGTATTATCTCTTGTCCATCGTGACCACTACTCTTTGGTGCTTGATGATGGGCTTTGCTCGTTATGCATATGGCAATGTTGAGATCCTGAATCCACATGGTCAGCACTATTTTCTTGCACATGTCGCCGTTTACTTGCATAGTTATTGATATCTCAAGAATTAGGAGATCATTTGGAATGGAATAGGAAGAAGTATTTTCCTGTGTCTCAGTAATTGAAACAAGACAAGGAGATTACTTTATTGTTTGGAAGAAGACTATATATGATCGGTTCTCGTTGAAATTTTGATGGTCTTACAAGAACCTGGTCTCATTTAGCGTTATTATATCGTGTAGGTTAATACTTTCTTTTTACCTTTATCCCTTTCCCTTTTTAGTTTCGATTCCTTTCTTTTTCTTTCTACGTTGCTGGAGAAAGTTCCTTGACATTATAGATGTCACGGAGTATGACACTGATTCTAAAATATTAACCTGTTTGTTTGGTAACGATCTCGAATATTGCTTGGATGCTTCGTGAAGTAGACACGTTCACAAGATAAAAGCCACTCCATTTTTTTCACCATGAGAGAAAGGCCTTACTAAGCTTCTTCGAGTATTACCCGCTAGCAGAAAGACTTCCCTTGATCCCTTGAACTTTCTCCCTTTCTTATGTCAATTTGTTTGGAAGAGCTCGTCGCCAAAAAGGTGTGAAACGTGGGCAACCGTTTTTTTCTAATTTCTTATTTGTGGACTTTCTATACCGATGATATTCATTTTTGCCTCATAGTCGATTAATCGATACCGTTACAGCACGGTTTTACTTAGGTGTTCATGTAGTTCTTTTCTGTTATTCGAATTTGAATCTTCGATTAACCAGTACTTGCATTCTTTGGTGTCGAACTTCTTGTCTGCCCCCATAACACCTTCCCTCTTGGAAGCTATCATGATTTTGTTTATTCCTCATATAAATGTAAATTTGTGTTTGCAGGTACTCATTTACAAAGGCCTTTTGCATTGCCTTTGTAATGACCTTCTTTTCCATCTTTGATGTTCCTGTCTTCTGGCCCATTTTACTTTGTTACTGGATTGTTCTTTTTGTCCTGACAATGAGGCGTCAGATTGCACATATGATCAAGTACAAATACATACCATTTAGTCTTGGAAAGCAGGTGACTTATCAAATACTTCTAATACATCGTGACATTTACTAGCCTTTCATATTCTCCATCGTTTAGCTGCTCGGGCACTTTTTACAAGTTCTTCCTTTTTCCCTTTTCCATGCTCGTTCTCCCCTTTTTATACGATCAACGAAATTGTTTCTGATCGAAAAAGATGTTTTGCAGAAGTATGGTGGCAAAAAAGCTTCTGCAAGTAGCGGTATCTCGAACGACGATTGATTCATGGCTTATTATTTACAGCAATTAGTACAAGTAGAGATTTGGATGTTCACAGTAGAAGAAATTTTTTTGGATTGAAGTTACTTGTAGTTAAGATTGCTTATGGATTTATTGATTGGGACATGGTTATATGCCAAACCCTTTATGATAACTGAAGAACTGCCTGTTGTAGAAATTGTCACTTTAATACACGTCGTAATCTGGTTCGTAATCTGGTTCGGTTGCAGGGCGTATTTGAAACCTTTTACACTTTTATGTGGCTCTGCTGTGGACTGTTTAAGCTGGTAGTTGCAGTGTTTTTGTACAACTCCCCAATGAGATGTGGATTGGAACTGTGTGTGTGTGTTCTTAGATTGCTCTTGTTTTTGGTGCAAAAGTAATGCCTACACATTCAAGTTTTGAAGTTCCTTTCTGCTTTAATTGTTTTTGTTCTACTTTTTCAAGAACAGGGTAGTTTTGAATCTGTCCGTTAAATTATAGAACTTTGTATATAGACGTGAAGTGTCACATACTAAGTTTATCGCTAGCAAATATTGCTAGTAGATACTATTCGCTTTGGCCTGTTACGTGTCGTCGCCTGCTTCATGGTTTTAAAACGCATTTGTTGGAGAGAAGTTTTCACACCCTCTTAAAGAATGTTTCGTTCCCTTTACTTATGGTTTTAAAACGCGTTTGCTAGGGATAAGTTTTTACACTCTTTTAAATAATGTTTGGAAATTTGGTAACAAAGCATAGCCGTAGCAGCTTGGGGTTTGTAAATTTTAGAGATGCGGTTTCACTTTCACGCTCCGTGCAACTTCTTCTTATTCTCTTTCATTTCCAGTTCTTCTACTTTCTGCATCATCGATGGAGAACGATTCGCATAATTGGTCATCGTGCTTGGTTGAAAAGCCAGTGGCATGAAGCTACCGTGTGCTGAATTATGACTGAACGCCTCTAAGTCAGAATCACACATGCGCCCATCGCTTGACTGCCGACCAGCCAGAAACATTTTTGAAAGTTTAATCAAAATTTACTATGAAAATATTTTTTGAATTTTTAAAATTTTTAAGAGTGTTATATTTTTTTAAAAAAAATTAGAGGTATTTTTGCGGTATAGTATTATCAATTAAATGATATTAAAGCCCTTATATTCCATTTAATTTAGTAAAAAAGCAAAATCCTGAACCGTCTCAAAGAAATAAAAACCAAACCCTTGAATGAACCCTGAACCGCCTCAAAAACAATAAAAACCAACACTTAAACCCTGAACCACCCAAAACAGCAAAACCAAACCCTTAAACCTTGAACCGTCTCAATACAGAAAAAACCAAACCCTTAAACCCTGAACCGTCTCGCTCGTCTCTTTCCTTAAAATGCTCAAAATCTCTCCCACTGTTCTTTCTAAACCAAAAGCCCATAGTGCCATCGCCATCGCCATCGCCTGCAAATCCTTCAAGCTCCAAATTCCGCCATGGGCAAAGTCAAGGGGAAGCATCGTTTGGACAAGTACTATCGCCTTGCTAAAGAGCATGGCTATCGTTCTCGTGCCTCATGGAAACTCGCCCAGCTCGACTCCAAATACAACTTCCTCCGCTCCTCCCATGCCGTTCTCGATCTCTGCGCCGCCCCCGGTGGTTGGATGCAAGTCGCCGTCGAGCGGGTTCCCGTCGGTAGCCTCGTTGTCGGTGTCGATTTGGTTCCCATTGCGCCCGTTCGCGGTGCCATTGCTATCGAGCAGGATATCACGAAGCCGGAATGCAAGGCGAGGCTCAAGAAGATTATGAACGAGAAAGGGTGCGCTGCTTTTGATTTGATCTTGCACGATGGGTCGCCCAATGTTGGTGGGGCTTGGGCGCAGGAGGCCATGAGCCAGAATTCGTTGGTTATAGATTCTGTCAAATTAGCTACTCAGTTATTGGCTCCAAAGGGTGCATTTGTTACCAAGGTGAGTTTTGATTCTAGGTATTCAATGGTTTTGTAATCCTCTTAGGCCCGTTCTTGTTCGTTGGTGACTGTTTAGGTTGTTGATTATTAATTATTATTTCAATGGTTAGTTGATAAACAAACAAGTCCCAGGTCTATCGTGGTTAGTTGATTATTAATTATTAACTGGTTGAGCTATTACTACTGGACCATTTGATAGGGGACTTCACTGATTAATGCTAAATTTCTACGTTGTCAATATCTTCGAAGGAAACAGGATCATTCTTAATCTTATTTTGGTTATGTGCGGATCAGGAACTCACGAGCACTTTTTTTTTCCCATAACAAATATGACTGGCTTCAGATTGCTTATTTGCTCTTTAATTTTCAGGTTTTCAGGTCACAAGATTACAGTTCTGTCCTATATTGTCTCAAGCAGGTAATTTCACTCTAATCTGATGTCATGGCCATTTGTTTCTCTCTGTCTGATATTTATAAACATTTAAATGGTGTTGCAGTTATTTGAAAAGGTTGAGGTCGACAAACCAGCAGCAAGTCGATCTGCATCTGCAGAAATATATGTTTTGGGTCTTAGATATACGGCTCCTGCAAAGATTGATCCACGACTTCTTGATGTAAAGCACCTGTTTCAAGGATCTGTAGAATCCCAACGGAAGGTTAGTGTCACTACATCCAAATGTTCCTAATGCGATTATTTACTTACTCAGTTCGTATTCACCTCATCCAAATGTTCCTAATGCGTGTGGTGTTTTATTTACTTACTCAGTTCGTATTCACCTCATCATCATCATCAATATGTTATTTCAAATTAATTTTTTGTGTAGGTTGTGGATGTACTTAGAGGAACAAAACAAAAGAGACATCGTGATGGGTAATTCTTCATTTGAAGGACATATTTATATGTTTTGTTATTTGTTTATGCTCACGTTTGACTTACAATTTAGATATTATCAAACACCAGGGTGCTCGATTTCCTGCAACCTTTGAACTATGAAAATTTAGAAAAAACTGTACGAGTACTAAAGGGGTTAAATTGAACCGTTGAATCAGTGACGATCATCTGTTATTTTCCAGTGAAATATTTCTCATTTATTTTATGTTGTGATAATAGATATGAAGATGGAGATTTGACTCTTCGGAAAGTGTCTTCTGCGTCTAATTACATCTGGTCAGATTCTCCTCTTGAGATCTTAGGAACTGTGACTTGTATAACTTTTGATGATCCTGCTTGTTTGCTGATTAAGAATCATGATTTAACAACTGAAGAGGTATTGTATGTATAAAATTTGTTTTTTTTAAGGTTCCGGTCATCATCTGGGTACTTTATTTCCTAAATGCCTATTCTCTAACAGGTTAAGGCACTTTGTGATGATTTGCGTGTCCTGGGCAAGCAAGATTTTAAGCATCTGCTGAAGTAAGATTCACACCCTCTAGATACTTGCCTTCTATTTTTTTTGCATTTTTTAAACACCTGTTCGCTCATGCATTTGCTAATCTTTACTTTAGTCGTTGAACTTGTGCAAGATGTAATGCGGTCTTTAGATGTTGGAGAGGATTAAATCATGACTTCTTTGGGGCACCCAAATTTGAACTTTTCTGTCACGGGTCTATGCTCTTGCTTGATTGAGAAAGCATACACAAAAGACAAACTCTTAAAATTTGAATTATTATGGGGTTGGTTTTTCTTCCTTCCTTTTTAATGAATTTGTGAAGTAGTTTCAAGGAATATGGATATAGATATTTATTGACTAGTTTAGGTACCATCTTTGTTTTTTACAAAATTGGCCCCATGGTACCCGTAAATATTTTCATTCCTAAAGAACAAAGTTAATTTTTTTTTCTTTTGGTAGGCCCATTCTCGTAGTCTTCATAATCTGGATTGGAGGTGTTGCATTCCTATAATAGATGTAGAGCTGCATGGGGTCATAAATAATTAGGCTTATGGGTAAGTCTTATTCACGTTTTGTTCCACCTGATAGGACCATATAGGCGTCATAGGGCATTGGATTTCCCTCTGCCTGTGGAATACTTGTAAAAACGGAACAATGAACTTTAAAGGTTGATTTACTGTAATGGTGGTTATCTATGTGCACACTTTGCATGCAAGTCTGCGACAATTCTCTTACAACTAAATGTTTTTATTCGTTTATAATTCTTCATTTAGATGGCGATTGCACATAAGGAAGGCCTTATCTCCCAATCAAAAGGCTACGCTCACTTCTGTTAAAGATGCTGAAAATGAGGTAAAGCAGAACGAAGATGATAAATTACTAAATGAGATGGAGGAGCTGACGTATGCTATTGAACGCAAGAAGAAAAGGGAAAAGAAGCTTCTTGCAAAAAGGAGAGCTAAGGTTTGTGATCTTGCATAGTTCTCTTTCTCTATTTCTTGTCCATTGGGATTAATGCTTACAGAGTATTATGTATGGTGTTCTTTTACACCTTTACTGACCATGGTATTTCAATTAATTGCAATTTGACGTTTGTTTACTGTGAGAAAATTTGATTGCTGATTGGTATTTTTGCACCTGGGAACTATACTTTTTACAATATTATTTTGATAAAGAATTAGGGCACTATGTCCATACAGTACGAGTGTCTAATTCTTTGTTAGACTTCTAGAACTTTCGTTTTTTAACTTACTGCTACGCGCTACGTTTCGACTTAAGAAGGGTAGTGCATGTTCTTGTAAGTTGTAATCTCCAGTTGACTGGTCCGCCAATTGTGTAGCTTTCATCTTTTATGCAATAGTTTAATAGAAGTAAAGTATAGGTTGATCAAATTATTATTGGCATATGGAATCTTTTTCTCCACCCAATAAAAACTCAGAATATGACCATGCTTTCATCCTTGCATTTTATGACTAGCCATGTAATAGCTGATTGAGTATCTATTCTTCTTATCATAAAGGACAAAGCTAGGAAAGCGATGGGGATGCAACTAGACGTCATGGAAGAGGGTTATATTGATCACGAGTTATTCTCTCTTTCTAACATCAAGGTATACTTTCACAAACATTTCCTTGCCAATCTGTATTCCTTTTTTTCTTCCTGGCATTGGGAATGTTTGTATCTTCTTCTGAAATTCGTTTGCCATTGTATGTGAACCAGGGTAAGAATGACTTAAGAGTTGTTGATTCAACTGACTATGATGTCGACAATGGTGAGTTGGGAGAACATGAAAATGATGTAACCAATGAGGAAGATCATGGGTCTTCAGCTAGCGACATTGATTCTGATGAAGAGCGCAGAAGGTGTTTTCTCCCTCCCTTTGCTTAACTCTGTTAATTTTCAGATTGAAGTTACAACTGTCTGCTTTTTGTTATTTTGAGATGTATTCTGATGCTATTCTTTCCAGGTATGATGAACATATGGAGGAATTGTTGGATCAGGCTTATGAAAGCTTTGTTGCCAGAAAGGAAGGTAGTGCAAAGCAGAGGAAGCGTGCAAAAAAAGCCTACTCTGATGATGCCGAGTTACTTGAGGTATGAAGCTATAATGCTATTTGATATGAAATCCTACTAATTTGAAATTAGGTACCTTTTGTTATGAGAACCCCTAATCATCAATTACTCAAGACCCTCAAATCTATTCGATTTTAATTCTAAGGGAAGGGCTAGATAAGTATACCTTGTCCTCTGATGCTGTTCATGGTTTTGGGTCACTCGTTTGGTTTTTCTTTTGGTCTATTTTTGTTTGCACGTGTTATTTCCGTCCATCAAGTAGGACTGTTAATAGTTAGCTTCATTCAATCATCATTTACGTGTTAGTCGAATGATCATATGAAGCACATATAGCCATCAGTTCCGGATAAAATATTATCCTCAACTTGGAGTCTGGTTGTCTGCAGGAGGATGAGAATGGAGGCGATGGTTTTCAATCTGATTATGACTCTGATGAAAATCTGGTAGACGAGGATAGAAATCCACTGATGGTATCTCTTGATGACGGTGGAGAGCCGACTCAAGAGGAGATCGCAAACAAATGGTTCGGTCAGGATATTTTTGCTGAAGCAGCGGAAGATGGAGATTTGAAGGAGTTGGATAGCGAAGATGATATGCAGGTTGATGGGCCAAAAGAAAAAACTGCTGTCACCAAAGTAGCCAAGTCAAATATTTCAAAGAATGCAAGAGAGAAGTCGAAAATCTCAACCAATGCAAAAGACTCTATTAAAGCAGATGATGGATTTGAGGTAGTCCCTGCCCCGGCTACAGATTCAAGCAACGATTCATCCTCTGAAGAATCCGAGGATGAAGAGCCCGACACGAAGGCTGAGATATTGGCATGTGCGAAAAAGATGGTGAGGAAAAAGCAAAGAGAGCAAATTCTTGATGATTCATATAACAAATACATGTTCGACGACACAGGCTTGCCCAAGTGGTTTTTGGACGAGGAGAAAAGACATCGTCAACCAATAAAGCCTATAACCAAAGAGGAGGTTGCAGCAATGAGAGCACAGTTCAAAGAAATCGACGCCCGCCCTGCTAAAAAGGTAGCTGAAGCTAAAGCACGAAAGAAGCGAGTTGCAATGAAGAAACTCGAAAAGGTTCGCAAGAAGGCAAACATCATCTCAGACCAGGCCGATATATCTGATCGATCAAAGAGCAAGATGATCGATCAACTTTACAAAAAAGCAGTGCCCCAGAGACCGAAAAAGGAATTTGTGGTTGCAAAGAAAGGAGTTCAAGTTCGGGTTGGGAAGGGTAAAACCTTAGTAGATCGACGAATGAAGAAGGATGCAAGGAAGCACGGAATGAGCAAGCAGGGCAAAGGTTCGAAGAAGGGAAAGAACTCAAAGGCTCCAAGAGGTAAGGGGGGATCTGCTAAGGCTTCCGGGAAGAAGGGAAGAAAGGGAAACAAATGAAGATGGGAGAAAATGTGTGCAAATGGCGAATCTACTCTCTCTCTCGTGTAAGATTTTGCAGTTGATTCAGTTTTGATGTTCATTCTTTGTCCCATCAAAAGCTATTGTTTGGAAGCTCTGCCAAAGTTGAGTATCAAATGTGACAGTGGTGAATGGCTTAAGGCTTCCTTAAAATTACCAGCTTGTTCGATAGCCAGATCTTGACCAACGATCACGACGACCAACGGTGGACGTGGCAACATCAACCTGCTGTATTGCTTCAACCAGATTCTGAATGTCAAAGATCAGTGAGTTGAAGATTGAGTTCACCTTGCATAGGGTGAAAGGTAGACCTCATTCCTTACTTGATTTTATCTTTGATTTGATATTGTTGAGTCTGATTAATTGAACCACAGGCTTACCTTTAAAATATACCGAAAAACCTCATTTAAATATATAGAAAATTAACCCTTGGCTGATTCTTTATCTAAAATAGAGTTTTTTTTTTTTTTTTTAATTTTTTTTTAATTTTTTAGTTTAAGGGTATCTTTTATGTTCAGTTAGTTTAAGAATATTATTGAAATTTTTTTAAAGCTTAGAACGTAAAATTCATGGGTATTGTTATTAATCTATACCAATATGTTACTCGTGATTTCAAATAGATTTTGAACTATTATTTTGCAACTTTAATAGTCTCAAATGATGAATTAGTATAAAAAAAAAAAAAAAAAAAAATT
>NW_019268526.1:1525504-1549417 GCF_002738365.1 Cucurbita moschata | reverse complement strand
AAAAAAAAAAAAAAAAAAAAATTCTTGTGTATCAATAGGTGTATTTTATATATATTTTTAAAGTACATGAATTTATTTGATACAAAATTAAAAGTTTAATGTATTCTTAGAACAAAATTGAACTTTTTATGTGTTAATTTAAAAACATATTAGAACGTGTCAAATATCTAATAGACACAAAATTAAAAGTTTCATGAATTTATTATACATTTTTAAAGGTAGAACCATCCAATATACACAAAATTATAATAAGTTCAAAGCCTATAAGATACTTTGACGATTGTTCATATACCTATTAGGCATAAATAATAAAAATTTATGGACTAAAATTGTAAAATTTCATACATCAAATAATATAATTAAAAATTTACTATTAAAAGCGAATATAAATATATAGCTCAAATGAGATAAAATATATATTCTCAACCCAAATGAAAAACGTTTGATTCCAATTGAACTCATCACAACAATAATAATCTAAGTAAAACCTAATCTAATAAAACCGGTGAAGTGAGACAATTAACTTCAACAGTTTTATTTCGCTAACCGTACAGATTGGTCAACATTCCAACACTCACTGTCAGAGGAAATGCACTCATTCAAAAATAGGCAATTGTGGGTTGGTGAGGCCATCAGTAAGAACCTCTGCTTTCAAATGAGAACATTTACTTATTATACATAACTATAGAACACAGCTTCGTACACCCATTATACCAAAAAGATCAAGGGAAAAAGGGTATGGGGGTTGTTTGATTTTATTTAGACAAACTGGTCGAGGTATTCTTCCACAGTTGTATATCGAACATCTGGGTACAGCGCTGAAGCTTCCACTCCAAAAGATGGCTCAATATCGAAGTTAGTTTGAGATCCCCTCACCTGTGCAGTGTGACAGAGTGCCAATTCTATATTAAGTGGATATGAGGCCTCTGCAAGAGATGATTAGCAAAAACAAATGTGTTAATCAGTCTGTGTTTTAGAAGCATGACAGATTATGAATTGAAAAGTTGTTGTTTGGTAAAACCCACCTTGGATGTTCTTCAACACCTCCTCCTCTGGGACATAGACCCTTCTAAGAGTCTTGCCAATTTTTCTCTCCCACAGCGAGACCAGATCATTGGTCGAGTAGATGTTGGCTGGGGGTCTAATGTACATGATCTTGTTGAGGGTTCTTGGATCATCTATGGCTCGGATGGTGTACGTCCCAACGTCTTCTTCCTTGTTGTAAATCACTTCACCAAACAAAACAGACACATAATGAATAGGGTGAACGACGAAACAAACTCGATATCTCCCTTCAAGAAACTGGTTACGAATGATGCTTCATGTTGCAGTCAATTATTTATAACGTGTGTGTGTGTGTGTGTGTACAAGTTTTGTTCATTAGAAGAGCTTCTTCCTTGTTGTAAATCACTACTTCAGCTAACAAAACAGATACAGAATGAACAGAGTGGGAGGCTATTGAAACCAAACTCATACTGCAGCCAATAATATACAATATGTGTCTATGTTATGCATAAGTTTTTGATGAATGAAAAGCCAATGAAACGCATCAATATCTATTGAATATCCAGGGGGGTTACTATTTTGGAAGCCATTTCAACTCCAGAAAATGAGATAATAGTAGTGGACAACAATCAATCCAACAAAACAAAAGGTTCAATAAGAACTTGAGAGGATGCAGTTAACATATTTGTACCTTTGGGAGTTCCATCCCCTAAGATTACGACTTTGTCTCTAGGTGGGACGGATGCATCTGGCTGAGACAAGTTGCTAAGGAAGTAACCATCGAAGAAATTGCATACCACAAATGTGTGTGGGATTCCCTCAGCCTCAACAACCCTACGAAATTCAGCCTTTGCAGTGTACATCGATTTTGCTGGCTCCACCGCGTCGATGTGATCGGCATCGTTGCCGAATTCCGTAGGAAAGAATCTCTGTACCACACAAATTCCAATGCTCAAAATTTCCAAAACACACAAACTCTATAGCAGAATGCATATTGCAACAATCCATGGCATAGTTGTAGGCAAAATGTAGATAAAGATTGGCAGGGAAATGAGGTTACCTTGACATTGCCAGCTTGTTTGATAGCAGATAGGATCTTATGCTGATGGGGAACCATATGACCACCGAGGGTGGATATCACCACATCAACCTGCTTTATCGCCTTAACCAAACTCTCATTGTCGAAGAGATCGCCCTGCCCCAATCATATCAGCGTTTTAGCGAAATTAAACAATACAATTTCCACTCCGAAAATTCATTTTGATTCCACAGAATTTACAATGAGAACAACTAAAAAGAACCACCAGTATATGATGCATTACAAGTAATCACTTCGATTTAATCAAATCAAACTCAGTTTACTCATTCGCAAACAAAATAGTAAAACAAGAAAATCAGGCACATTATTCAGCAAAGGATTCCACAAAAATTCTGAGCAACGAAACAACAAAATTCCGAGAAATAGAGGACAGTAAACTTACGAAGAGGAACTTAACACCAAGGCTTTTGAAATGATTGATGATTTGAGACTTGGCAGAGCTTCCGAGCGAAGACTTGCGGATCAATGCATAGGTAGGATGACCGGCTTTGGCGCTAGCTTGTACAATGAATTTTCCGATGTAACCAGTTCCACCAATGATTAGAACCTTGAGATTCTGAGCCATCGAAGTAAGGTTTCCGGCGAATAAATACCTGATCGGAGAACTACCGGCGAGCTGCAAAAAGAAAGAAGAAGAAACAGGAAGAGTTCCTTTTTCGTTGTCCAGAAATATTGCTTTGACGAATGGGGACTTCGGAGTTCGAAATTCCCGTATTTATATAAATATAAATATATATATATATAATGTTAAAATGTCAAAATTACCCCTACATGCTTTTTTTAAGACCCTATTTATTTTTTTTATACTTTTAAATTTATAATTTACTAATTTAATCAATTTATTAAATTTTAAAGTAAAAGATTCCATCTGCCCGAACCAAGTTTTAATTTTTAATTAAAACTTAATTGAGTATTTGAAATTTATTACCAATTAATTAAAATCTAATTAGATAATTATTTTATTTTTTCTTTAAAAAATTGTTTGATTTTTTACATTTTATTTGCAATAATTTTAATTTTAATAAGGAAATATTTGAATTTTTAAAAAATAAGAACCATCCAGGTTCAGATAATTCAAATTATCTTAAAAATAAATAAATAAATAAAAGCAAACATTGTGAACGAATAAATATATTATTTAAAACTGTTTTTAATTAGCTTAAGATTCGATTAAAATAAAATATAAAAAAGACAGAAGACACGTGGGTTGGTGGGGGAAGAATGGCCGCCGCCGCCGCCGCCGCCGACTTTATTGAAAGTTCTTCTAGAAGGTCAACATTGGCCGACTTAGAAAATTGCTAGAAATACTACCATAAATATATATATAAATACTTCTGATTTCAAAAATACTTATAAACTTATAAAGTTTTAATAATATTTTTTAAACTTTAAAAAAATCTAAAAAACACGATCATAATTAGTTTTGTATGAAAATCGCTAATATTTTGTTTAAAAAATAGGGCTTCCAACATATCTTTGAATTTAATTTTTTTAGTCATACCTTTAACCTTTTTTAAACTCTTAATACATGGACGAAAATGGTCTGTCCACCCCTTATAGATTATCTCTTTTTTGATGTTACAATTGAAAGTTTACTAGTATTTTTTTTTATTTTTTAAAAAAAATTTGATATTAATGAAATTTTTTAAAATTTAAGGATATTTTGAAATTACTGTAAAAATTAAAAGGTATTTTTGAAACCCTTTTAAGAGTTCAAGAATATTTTGAGTCAAAATATTAATAGTTTACATTAAAAAAAACCGACCGGAGTTTTTTATTTTTTACTTTTTTTTTTTAAAGTTTAAAATATTACGAAATTTTTGAAAATTTAAATGTATTTTGTATATTTTTTAATTCTAATTTTGGTTCGATCCAAGAATTAACTATGTTAGCATTCTTAGTTTCCATTAAATGACTTAAAAAGATACTTCTAAGGAGATAAAAATATTTTTTAAGTTGAGATAGACTTTTTTTTTTTTTTTTTTTTTACTATTATTTTGGGAATTGAATCTACGAATTTACTAAACTAGGCTCGGATTCACAAATTGAGATGAACTTGATGCGATATAATAAGAAAGCAATTAGACAAATTAAATGAACACGTCGCGTCAATATTTTCGTGATGATGTTAATAGATAGTAACAATAGTACTCCTAAAATCAAATATCTTTATGTTCTTTCATTATTATTTTTCTTTTAATGAAAGTTAGTTTTTACTTTCATTAAAAAAAAGGAAAAACCAAATGCTAACCAAATAAGAACTTGGAAGATCATTCCAATAGGGTGTCCAGAAACTCACTAATCGTAGTATGCTTGAGTTGTGGATATAATTTTGAACCATCAACACCATTTGATGATGCCTCGATATCAAAGTACGTTTGATCTCCCTTTATGAATGCAGAATATATGAAAATGAGCTCCATGTTGTCAGGGTAAGGAGTCTCTGCGATCACAATTAAGAATCAAAACAGCAATTAGTGGAACATCATCGAGCAGCTATATGTTTGAATATCCAAATGATTGACCATTCAATTCTACCATACTTATCCCACGTCGATTGAGAAGGAGAATGAAGCATCCTTTATACGGGTGTGAAAACCTCTTCCTAACAAACGTGTTTGAAAAACCTTAAAGGGACGTGTGAATGGAAAAGCTCAAAAAAAGACAATATATGTGAGTGGTGGGAGCCGTTACACAGAAAATATTTCCAAGTTGCTAAAAGAACGAATATCAGGTTTATCTATCGGCCTCTAAAGCTTTTAACTCACCTTAAAGAATTTGTAAGCGATACTTGGCCCATCCAATTGGTCTATATGGCATAGAGTTGAATGGTCGAGCAAGCTTTCACTGAGATAAAATGAAAACACAGGGAATACAAAAAAAAAAAAAAAAAACATCCCAAGAAGGTCGAAATTTTAGCATTTTGCACTCACTAGCTATGAGATCCCACATTGATTGGAGAGAGGAACGAGTGCCAACGAGGACGTTGGACCCCGAAGGTAGATGGATTGTGAGACCCCACATCAATTGGAGAGAGAAACAAGTATCAGTGATGGTAGGGGGGTGGATTGGGGGTTCCACATCGATTGGAGAAGGGAATGAGTGTCAGCGAGGACACTGGGCCCTGAAGGGGGGTGGATTGTGAGATCCCACATCAGTTAGAGAGGAGAATGAAACATTCTTTATAAGAGTGGAAACCTCTCCCTAGTAGACGTGTTTTAAAAACCTTACGGGGGAGCTCAAAGAAGAGAATATCTCCTAGCGGTGGGCTTGGACTATTACAAGCGAGGAAGTTAGGCCCTGAAGGGAGTGGATTGTGAGATCCCACATTGACTGGGGAGGAGAATGAAACATTCTTTATAAGGGTGTGGAAACCTCTCTTTAACAGACACATTTTAAAACCTTGAGAGAAAGCTCGAAAGAAAAGCCCAAAGAGGACAATATGGAAACCTCTCCTTAACAGACACGTTTTAAAACCTTGAGGGAAAGCTCGAAAGGAAAATATCTACTAGCGGTGGACTTGGGTCGTTACACTAGCAATGTAAACCATCTAATCCTTCAGCTGCAAATTGGGTCATGAGTAATGAATCACTGCATTTAACTACGGTCAGCTGGGACTAAGAAACTTATATTTATTCCAAGTCATCGTTGCATTCAGTTAACATACATCATTCATGATTATAGTCAAGAACAGAAGTTTATGGTCGTAAGCAAAATTTCACAATTCAAGGTTCATTTGAAATGAAATTCAGTACCTTCAATTTTCTTCAGCAGCTCCTCTTCTGATACATAATTCTTCTCAAGCTTCTTCCCAATTTTACACTCCCAAATCTCAACCAGTTCATTCAAGGAATAGACATTTCCTTCGGGCCTTAGATAAACTACCTTGTTCAATGTGCGTGGATCATCCAACGCACTAATTGTGAAGTCAGCAACATCACTGACCTTCACAAATACACCTGCAGTATGATCATAAACCATCAACTAATTGTTATTTTCTCGACATCAAGGATTAAATTTATTAGCATCCAAAAGAAATCAATGCGTAATCTTCAGTGTTTTTGTAGACAAACCTTTAGTATTCCCATCACCAAATATTGTCACCTTATCCCTTGGAGGAATTTTCATGCCTGGTTGAACAAGGGAAGGAAGTAAATAACTCATGAAAAAATTGCAAGAAATTATGGTATATGGAATGCCTTCAGCTTCAACCAGCCGACGAATTTCAGCTTTGCGGGCATAGAAGTCGTAGTCCATGTTTGATATTTGAACCTTATCAGGATCAAGTCCAAATTCTGATGGAATAAACCTCTGCAGCGTAAACAAACAAACAAACAACCATAAATATTTGTGAAAGCAACTAAGCTATCCGATAAATATCACTCAAATTTCAAAGAGTAAGATCCTAAATTGCAGATTATATACCTTAGGACTATGATCATACTAGAAGCACATAAAATCCATTACATCGATCTACAACCTCAACAAACAGATTGACACAAATTTTTTTCCTGGAGTATGAGGTTCAATGCCGTGAGCCAGATGAGATTTCAATTTCTTTTCCGATTTTGTTTATTTCGCAGAGCAACTTTGAAATGGTATCTAGCAGAAATGTGCCCGAATTACATGGAAAAAATCAAATCAATCCATACTTACTTACCTTAATCGATCCATTTTGTTTGATGATTTGAATCAGAAGTTTCTGGTCCAACGCCTGTTTAGACGAAACAGCACAAATGACCACATCAACTTGATTAACAGCTTCCATCAGGCTAGCTTCGTCATCCAGAGAACCCTAACATTTAAAAACACTCAAAATCAGTGTCGTCTCCAGCAAGAAAAAGCTGCAGAACAATAACTATATACATAGTTCAAGAATGAGAGGAAGAGACAAACCTTGAGGAATTGAACCCCGGCATCGGAGAGAGCTCGGAGCTTGTCTAGTTTAGTAGGTGAAGAGGAGGTAGAATCTCTTATTAAAGCAAACGTAGGGTGAGAAAAATTGCAGCTGGCTTGAGCCAAATGGAACCCTAGGAAACCTGTTGCTCCTATGATCAGAACCTTGCTCTTCTCCTCCATTTTCGAGCTGAATCGGAGAAATGTGGAAACCTCCACCGCCGACGAAGAGCAAATTGACAGGGAATTTGGAATTGATGCTGAACTTTCTCCTCGCCGGCGAGAGGCTTTTTGACCGAATAATGTAAAAAGTAAATGAGAAAGGCGCCCAAAAATCGGATAAGCTCAAAAACGAACCATTTGAATTTATTATTTTTTATTTATTAAGATACAATTACATAGTTTTATTTAATTATTTATTCTCTCACAATTCTAATAAAATAATATTTTAAAGATATGTTTTGAAATTAAATTACAAAATTTAATTTAATATTTAAAAATAAATAAATAAATAAATATTTTACCGATTAACCTTTTACTTTTTACTAAAAATGGTAATAAATCTTTCATATTTCAATTTTTAATCTAATAAATTCAACGGTAAGAATGAAGCATTATATTAAATAAATAAATAAATAATCAAGTTCTTTTTTTGCATTAAAATTTAAAAAATATTTGTAAAAATGTAAGAAAAAGAATATAATTAATTAATTAATTAGGTAGGTTAAT
The DNA here is from genome assembly GCF_002738365.1 of Cucurbita moschata. Lineage (NCBI taxonomy): Eukaryota > Viridiplantae > Streptophyta > Magnoliopsida > Cucurbitales > Cucurbitaceae > Cucurbita > Cucurbita moschata. Next base: position 1,541,688 of record NW_019268526.1, on the reverse strand, counting down.
TAATGAATAATTTTGGTAAATAAGGCAATTCGTTCTTATAGTAAAGATTTATTTGAAATCAATATTAAAATAAAATATTATTAAATTATTTTAATCAAATAATTAATTATATTAATTATGGCAAAGCAAGTGGATTAATTAATTAAATAATTAATATAAATTTATAAATAAAGATAAAAAATAAGGAGAAAACCGGTATTGAATACTCGTGTCTTTAGGTATAATTGTTGCTTAGGAATACCTCGTTTAAATCACCACTTGTGTACAACATGAACCAAGATACAATCAAAATCAGCGTAGTTTAATAGCAATTGACATTTATAACGTCCAAGTTGATATAGAATCAACTCAAGGGAAAGTTTTGTAACAGATTATCTTGACGATCAAGATTAAGAGTAAAGAAAACTCGTGATTCGAATCGCTCCATAAAAGGTTTGATCAATACTGTTTGAATGACTCTAGCATGCACGTGTCATTTAAGTTATAAGCACAAAAATTTACAGAGTAAAAACTTAGCCCTCAACAAAGCTAAAATAGAACTATATTATTTTACATTAAAAAAATGTAATGTTCATAGGAAAAAAAAAGATGGTTTTATATAGCCTTTGACAACCTTAACTTATGTGACACATAACCTCCATATTAAAATGACGAGTTAATTATGGAATATGGTAACCTACTTGGGTTATAATATAACCTTAAATAGTGCATTAAAGTGCATTTAATACATCATTATCTTGAAGCTATGCACAATATATAAGAAAGATCTACAACATCTTCTAGAAAACTTGAGGTATAAGTGTACAAAACTTGTAACTTCTTGTCTCTCGTCCTTGTAATTGGATCTTGAGGTATAGAAATTACTGGGTCGTGGTTCATATCACAAACTCTCAAGAAATCAAAAGTTCAAATCGCTGCACATTCACGCTGTACTAAAAAAAATAGACAATCACGATGACGTACTACAAGAACTCTATAAATTTTACGGTCAAAACTAGGTATACGATAGAAAGATTTTCCATTAACAGATACCGACCCATGTAACTGTAATAACGATCCTATTTACAACACGATTTTTAAGCCTAGTTTATATACACTTAATAATTGACTTGTTTAATTAAGATTCCTAATTCCTAATTATTAGAAAAATAAATTTTGAGTCGAAAGATGTTGGTAATGGTAGGTATGAAACCGAATACCGGCCCCGCCAAAATCTCCACGTCAGCACAACCACTTGGCTTAATTCTATGGTGCCACGTGTCATTCATAGCTTTTTTTAAAATAATATTTTATATATCTATATTCCAAAATAACATTTTTTAATTTTATTTTCCATATTTTTATTTTATATTCTCAACAAATAATTATTATAAAATTAAGCATTTTAATGAACAATGAACAATAATTCAATAAGACAACTCGATTTTGCTCGTGTTCTTAATAATTATTGGACATAAATTTGTAATTTCATAGAAATGGGCGGCCTTCTAGAAGCGATCGAAGTCGAAATTTCTTCGGATTAGGCGGCTGCAAAAAGCAATTCAATCCAAAAGATCCATTTCGCCACCAACTCTTCTGATTCCGGCCACCATTTTAAAGCCCTACCCACCACCGATTTCCCATCTCTCCGATCGATTCTCCAACCCCATCGCAAGTTCTTGATCGTCTTGTTTTCTCTCCGATGGATACGTTAGAGGAGGAGGAAGAATACAACTGGAGAGAAGTCCGGCTTCCGTCGCTGATCCCGGTAGTGCCGGAGCCAGAGCTAGAGAGAGAGACGGCGGTGAGACGTCGTGGCCGAGACATTCTCGTTGCCGTCGATCATGGTCCCAACAGCAAACACGCTTTCGATTGGGCTTTAATCCATTTCTGCCGCCTTGCCGACACCATCCATCTCGTCCACGCCGTTTCCAGTAACAAATCCTTCAAATCAAATACAAAAAGAAAAAAAAACCCTAATCCAGAAATCCCCATTTCACTGATTCCATTGTTTTGTTTAATTAGATGTGAAGAATGAATTGGTTTATGAGTATAGTCAGGGGCTGATGGAGAAGCTTGCGGTGGAGGCCTTTGAGGTTGCCATGGTGAGTACTCATTGAGTGCTGCTCTGCTGATGTTGGCTGCAATTGAGTACTCATTGGGTTTGTTCTTTTGTTGCTCAGGTGAGGACTGTGGCAAGGATTGTGCAGGGAGATGCTGGGAAGATTATTTGTAAGGAAGCAGAGAAGTTGAAGCCTGCTGCTGTTGTTATGGGCACTAGAGGAAGAAGCTTGATTCAAAGGTATAATAGATGAACTTTGCTGATTCCTTGGGAGATCAATCATTTAGCTTACTTGATGATTCATGTGTTTTGGTTATGACATTTAATGTTTTGGATGAATGCACTGCAAAAAGACAAAGATCTTGACTAACTTTTGAACCAATTCGAATTAGAAACTCTAGGGTATTTTACTTCGGGGTTAAGAAGTCGAGTCTAGATTTGATATGCGGTTTTGTTTATCACTAGCTACGTAAATTTGGATTCATGAAACCCCGGAGTGTATTGTGGTGTAGTAATTGACCTGATATTTAGGGCCAAGTTGTAATAGTTCAAGCCCACCGCTCGTAGATATTGTCCTCTTTGAGCTTTCCCTTTTGGGCTTTATCTCTGCTCCACCCCCTTATAAAGAATGATTTGTTCCCCTCTCTAGGGGCCCAGTGTCCTTGTTAGCACTCATTCCCCTTTTGTAACTGTCCAAACCCACCGCTAATAGATATTGTCCTCTTTGGGATTTCCCTTCTAGGCTTCTTCTCAAGGTTTTAAAACGCGTTTGTTAGGGAGAAGTTTCCATACCCTTATAAAGAATGCTTCGTTCCCCTATCTAACAACATGGGATCTTACAATCCACTCCCTTCAGGGTCCAGCGTCCTCTCAGGTACTCGTTCCCTTTTGTAATAGCACAAGCCCACCGTTAACCGATGTTGTCCTCTTTGGGCTTTCTCTCAAGGTTTTAAAATGCGTTTGTTAGGGAAAGGTTTCCACACTCTTATAAAAAATGCTTCGTTCCTCTCTCCAACCAATGTGGGATCTCACACAAGTTGTTTTGGCGTTCGCTTGTAACGATATTGAGACAAGCTTTGAATTTCAAATTAACACATATCAAGGTCGAGCAATGAGATGTTGGAGATAAGCTTCATCATCCAGAGAGAAACAACCTCATTACAATCGAAAGTTGGTTGCTACATTCAAGAAAGACGACGAGAATCGCTTCTATATAACATACACAAATCCATGTTCTTCTAATCAAACACAGTTCATATAGAACATCAGGCTTGACATCTAGGAGTCAAAAAACACAGTTCATTTAGAGACATTAAGACAAAGTAGATCTGTTTTGTAATGATTGGAATTGGCTTTGTTTGTTCCTTTTCATTTCCAGCGTTCTGCAGGGAAGTGTGAGTGAGCATGTCTTCCACAACTGCAAATCAGCACCTGTTATTATAGTTCCTGGAAAAGGTAACCATAAAGGGGAATTTTGAATCCTTTTGCTTACAGATTAAAGCTTCAAACATCATTTCATTCTGTTTTTGATTCTGTTTTTGAGTTTGGAATTCTGTTGTTGATTTGTGACAGAAGCTGGAGAAGCATCTGTGATTTGAATGCCAACTTCATCATTTCATTCTCAATCTCTGTGTTCTTTTTTGGTTTTAGCATTAAAGTTTTAGGGTTGTAAGAATATGATTAATGTATCTGTCTATCGTGTTCGTGTTCGTGTTCTTGTTCTTGTTCTTCCAACTTTTGAATCTTCAAATATCGTATAATGATTGGGACTGGGAGGGCTCGTTCGTGGCTTCATCTTTGTTTGTTTGACATGTCATGTTAGGAAGATCAATATTTCAAGTTTTTGAATCGAAAGTGCCTCGTGAGTGAATGTGGTTGTGTCGAGAGATAGGTTGTCTCTTTGGGACTGGGAGGGATCGTTCGTGCCTTCATCTTTGTTTTGTTTGACATGTCATGTTAGGAAGATCAATGTTTCAAGTTTTTGACTCGAAAGTGCCTCGATGAGTGAATGTGGTTGTGTCGAGAGATAGGTTGTCTCTTTGGGATTGGGAGGGATCGTTTGTGCCTTCATCTTTGTTTGTTTGACATGTCATGTTAGGAAGATCAACATTTCAAGTTTTTGGATCGAAGATTACTTCGATGAGTGAATGTGGTTGTGTCGAGAGATATTGTAACATCCTAAGTCTACCGCTAACAGATATTGTCTGCTTTATCTTGTTATGTATCGCCGTCAGCCTCACATTTTAAAATGCGTCTATTGGAGAGAGAGGTTTTTACACCCTTGTGAGGAATAATTTGTTCTCCTCTCCAGCCGAGGTGGGATCTCACAATCTACCCCCTTGAGGGCCAACATCTTCGTTGCACATCGCTAGTCTCTAGTTCTGATATCATTTGTAATCGTCCAAGCCCACCGCAAACAAATATTGTCCGTTTTGGCCCGTTACGTATCGCTGTCAACCTCACGGTTTTAAAACGCCGTGAACTTCTCTCTAACCAATGTGAGATCTCACGATATGTTGACTCTTTAATTTTTACGTGTAGGTCTTGAGTCTGTGAATTAGTTCCTAATTTTTTTTTTAAATTTATTCTCTTTTAGTTCTAAATTCGATTAAATTCTACCCGATATATAACTTTAAATCATTGTTTTTTTTTTCTCGATTTAAGCAAATAGCTAGAGATTGTTCATTCCGACAACCAAAACCCGATAATAATTTTTATTAATAAAAATAAAACATATAACACTAAATTAGCATTTAAACAATATTTCTACCATAATTAGACACTGAAATACTAATTTAACGTTAAAATGGAACATGTTTTTGATCTAGAAATGTTTCATTTTCATCTTCAATGTATGAACATTGCTGCGTTAAAAAGCTTGATGGCTACAACAATGGCGGTCCTTCTTCTTCAAAGCTCATACCATGAAGACTCTGTAAATCACCTCCCCAAGTTGAAGAGTGTTCAAAATGCTATAGAAAAGAAGAAAAAACCATTAAAGTAAAAATTAAAATTAAAAAAAAAAAAACGAAGAATATGAAGCTGAGAGAAGAAATTGAGAAAGGAAATTACAGTAAATGAAGTTTCTGGGATTGTTAAAGAGCTCGAGCTCGAGCCGACTTCGAGTTTATTAAAGTTGGACGAGTAATTAGTCGTTTCAGGTGAGATTTCTATCGTCGGAAACACCTGTAAATTTTGACGAAAAAATGGTTAGAACTTTGAATGAAAATTATTGTTTTTTTTTTAAAAGTAATTATTTAGATTTTTAAGAGAAAATTACATTTTTAGTCTCTAAATTTGAACGTCGGGATAATTTTGTCTCTAGGTTTTAAAATCGAACGATCTTATTCTCGAGGTCAGAAAATCATCTAATTCGGTCTCTTGACGTGACGTCTTTTTTTATAATAAAAAGTGGCGATCCCATATCGACCGGAGAAGGGAACAAAATATTTCTTAGAATGACGTGGAAACTTCTCCCTAATAGATATATTTTAGAACCTTGAGGACAATATCTACTAGCAATAGGTTGGACTGGCTCCCATCTCCTGCTATCGTCTCCCAAATAATGAAACAAGAACATGCATTCCTTGCCTAAATCTAGATGAGGTTTTTAGAAGAAATAGGAACACGATCATCACGTTGCTCAAACTTCAAAGGTCAAAACTGTAATTTACCCTATATTTTATTAATTACGTCACAAAATAGTATATATTTTAACACAATGGAATAAACACCAACCTAAGCGTAGTTAAATAGTTAACGTTAAATTAATAAAAATACCTTCAAAACTCCTTACCTCAATTTTCAAAAAAATTCAAAAATACCCTTATCCTTTAAACGGACCGCAAAACTTTTAAAAGTTAATGGCATTTTTGAAATCTCTAAAGAATTTAAGAGTACGAATGAATAAAACTTTTAAAAGTTCAAGAGTATTTTTGAAACGAACAATCTTCACCTGCTCGACAAAGAGGTCATGGACATTGACGAGATCGAATTCGTGATTCAGAGCAGCCAAGTTCATGGATAAGAACTAAAAAAAAAAAAAATCAAAACTTTTAGTGGAAAAAAAAAAAAAAATTGTTGATTTATTTATTTGGATGAATTTATGACCTCGACTTGTTGCTGTAGAGATTGAACATAGTTTATAATTTCATCGAGCATTCCAGCTTTTCCAGTGATTTTGTTGCACCCAGGTACTAAATTCTGCAAATACTTCATTCTCTTACTTATCTTCTCTCTTCTTGCCTGTCAATTCCCGACAAACAAACAGATACTTTGTTTCAAAAATACCTCTAAATATTTTTTAAATCTTTCAAAATATTTTGAACAAAACTAATAGTATCACGTTTCAAAAATATCCATCAATTTAAGAAAAAAAATTGAACTAAGAATATATATATATATTTATTTTAAAAGTATTTTGATTATATTTTCGAGTTTTTAAAAATTTCATTAATACCTTAATTTCTTTAAAATTTCAAAAATACTAATTAATATATGAACGGATACATTAGTACCACATTTAAGAAAATATTCAATAATATTTAAAAAATACTTTTTATTTTAGTCTAAGATGACTTTTAAAATTGTTTTAAAAATATCCTTTAAACTTTCAAAAATATTTTAATAATATTTTTAAATTTTAAAAAATTTCATTAATAACCTTTTTTATATATATAAACTTTTTTCCTTAAATTTTTAAAATTTTCGTTAAATTAAAAAATATATATATCGTTGGTACGTGAACGAAACCATCATTACCACATTTCAAAAAAACATATAAACTTTAAAAAATAACGTTAATGTCCTTAAATATTTTAAAAATATATATATAAATTTTTTTATGAGCGAGATAATCTATAGTTTTTGTCCGTATATTATAATTTTAGTAAATTTGGTATTACAATAATAATATTTTAGAATATTATTAAAATTTTAAAAAATTTAAAAATATTTTTTTTTGAGAAAAAATATATTTAAAAACACGACCGGATTCTTACTCTTTCGGCAAGACTATGGCTGTCGGTGGCTTGGCCTCGACGTGCTCTGACATGAACATAATCCAATTTTTGAACTTCTTTACAATCTTTTGAACTCTGTTTCGATGTCTCTGTTTTCCTCTTCTGGTTTCTCGATCCACTCCGATTGTTTCGCAGCTCCGGCCAACCTCCGGCCGCCATCAGATCCTCAAAATGCTCGACCCGGCTCGCCGGAGTCGAGACAGAGCACAAGCTCCTGCAATCGCCGTCTGTTCGCCGCCATTTTACTCGACCCGTTTGTGTTTCCGACACTGTCGTCTCCGCCGCGAACATGTCTCCGGTCGGCGGCGCAAATGAGTTAATGGGTTTTGTTTGTTGTTGAAGAAAGTGAGTGGAAGAGATGCCATTTATAAATATGTGCGTCACCGAATTCTGACAGCAACGGCGGACGTTATGACGGAGAAAAACAGAGCCGATGTCATGGGCGGTGGGGCCGGTGACGTGACGGCCACGTGGCTATTTTAGTAAATTGCTTTATTAGCGACCGGGGGAATTCCGTCAGAGATTCAGAGGAGTCGTTTGTGAATAGAATGGGTCAAGTCTGATATGAATTTACTTTTGTTTTTCTATTATTATTTCTTTCATTAAAATATGTAAATAAATAATTGTAAAAATTATTTAAATTAATATGACGTCAAATAGGTATATCTGCTAGCGGTGGACTTGGGTAGTTACAAATGGTATCAGAGCCCGACACTGGGCGGTGTGTCAAGGAGGATATATTGATACACTGATGAATAAATTAACGTAACGGGCCAAAATGGACAATATCTACTAACGATGTACAGATATATTGACACACTGATGAATAAATTAACGTAACGAATACTTATTATTGTTCATGTGTTACTTTCTCCGATGAATGTACTTTTTAACTCAAATTACATACTACACTGGTTAAATTATAGATTTAGCGTAGCGGGAAATATAATCTTTATCGAAGGCGTCCTTGGGGTGATCTCGTAGTTCCTACGGGGTGAAGACAATGGGGTCGTCCCCGACCCTATTTAGCTAATAAGGAGAAATTTCTATCCGATCCTTCCCTTATTCCCTATTTGAATTGGAATTTCTTGACTTGTTTGGGACAGGTGCTCGTGAGATCCCAACTCTACAAGTTAAATGAACATTTTTATTATTACACATGATTTTACACGTGCTATAATCTTGACTATTGAAACCTTTACATACGAGTCGTAATTTTACGACTAAAAAACGTGAGAGTTAAAAGAAACATCCAGTAATAAACCCTAGTTGAAGTGAAATTACTTGGGGTAAAAAAAAAAAAAAACCAATGGAAAAGGACTCATGGAGTGAGGTAACATGTTGTGTTGGCAAAAGCTTTAAATGGTTTGATAACTACTCATGCAAGGACTACAAAAAGAATTTATATATATATATGTATATATATATAGATTCCCTTCTTTTTGTTTAGATTATTAGAAAATAAAAAAAAAAACCCGACTTTATCGGAGATTATTCGAACATCTGATCACTTAATCTCTAGTACATATGTTTTGATCAGTTGAATTATGGTAACAACTCAAGCCCACTACTGACTCAGATATTGTTCATTTTAGCTTGTTATATATCATCATCAGTCTCACAGTTTTAAAATACGTTGCTACGAAGAGGTTTCCACACTCTTTTAAGCAATATTTCGTCCTACTCTCTAACTGATGTAAGATCTCATAACTATGTTCTCGAGTTAGCTAGTTAAATTATATACCAGCGCTTTTTTTTACAGATTTCATTAGATTAATTACATAAACGTTTTATCTTTTAGTCAACAGTTGTCGAAATAGAAGATCGAGGATTAACATTTAGAATGATAATTATTATTATCTTGTTCATTGAGCTATGTTCAAATTGGTTTCAACTACGTAAGCTTAGTTGATAAGTTCAACATTATCTGAACCGTGTACCGAAAAAAGAAACCAATTATTGTTGTTGATGTACATAAATTCCCAACCATGTGTAAATTTCAGGTAAAGTTTGCACCTTTATATGAAAAATATTTATAATTTATTTTTAAAAAAAGGTGTTTCATTGCTATGTGTCATAATCAACATGTATTTCAAGAGTGTATTATTGATTTTTAACATGTTTTTATTGCCTTATTTATTTATTTTACCCTTTTACACTGTTTTTTTACCATCCTCTTTTGTCTCTATGCTCTTCAAAATCATGTTTTAATCGTTGACACGGAATATAATATATACTATGAATTATAATTGTACGATTCGACTCATTGAAGTGAGTGGGCAACATGACAGGTTGAAGCACGAGGTTGGGTCGCCTCCCATGTTAGGGATGTATATGGGTTGGGTTCGAGAAATCTTTTAGACTAACTCAAAATGTTGATGACCGTGTTAAAAGAATTTGATTAGATCAAAATAGTTAAAATATTTTTAGGTATTCAATAATATCATCGTCAAACTTCAATTGTTTATGTTTCTAGCTTAGTTATGTCAAAATCTAAGAATCGGTATCAGAGCTGCAAATTTTGAGCGATCAAATAGAGAGAGTATGAGTAAAGACAAAACTTTAGCGAAGATCCCTCACTTCGATGGTCACTATAATCATTGGAGTGAGGTAATGAAAAATTTGCTCAGAGCAAAGGGTCTATGAAGTGTGGTGGAGATTGGTTTCTCAGAACGAACAGTGCTAACTGACGCACAAAAGAGTCACGTTGATGATGCTAGACTCAAAGATCACCAAGTAAAGCATTACCTCTTCCAAGCAATTGATCGTACTGTCTTTGAACGAATCTTGGATCGTCGCACAGCCAAGATTGTTTGGGACTCAATGAAGCGAAAATTTGGTGGAAATCAAGAAGTGAAGAAATCTCTTCTTAATGAGAGAATTTAAGAAGAGGACGAAATGTTGTTTATGGCTCATATGGAAAGACACGAAGCAAAAAGGAGTGATGTTTGGTTCTTAGATTCTGGTTGCTCAAACCATATGTGTGTAAGTGAAGGTATGTTTTCAAGTTTAGATAAGACATTTTTCGACCTTGTCAAACTTGAAAATAATACAAGTATGAAAAGTTATGGGAAATGGTGCAGTAAAATTAACTTTGCACGGGGTTCGTTGTACTATCAGTAATATGTATTGGGTACCTGAACTCAAGAATAATCTCTTGAGCGTTGGACAACTGCAAGAAAAATGAGTAGCAGTGCTGTTTAAAGATGGTGTATGTAACAATTCATCCACAAAAAGGAAAAATAGTCGAGTCAATTATGAGTGCAAATCAGAAGTTTATTTTGCTTACTGAACTATCTACCACAACAAATGAAGAAAGATGCCTCCAAGTTTCAAATACGGATCAGTCAACACTTTGGCACCATCGTTATGGTCATCTCGGCTACAAAGGCTTGTGCATCTTGAAACATAAAAACATGGTGATAGGCCTGTTGCAAATTGTAGCTCCAAACACCACCTGTGAGGCATGTATGAACAACAAACAACATCGAACTCCATTTCCAAAAATGGGTAAATGGAGAGCAACGGAAAAAATTGGACTGAGGGAAAATATTGAAATTGATAATACAGTCGAAGGAGGAGAAATCACAGAGGAAACGGCTGAATCGGTTGCTGAAACAATTGAACCAGTTGCTGAAAACAATTTTTGAGTAACTGTTGTACTAGATTTGACAATAAGGAGGGGAGAAATCGACATCCACCTGTATGGTTAGTAGATTATAATTCCGGTGAAGGCTTATCTGAAGAGGATGAAGAAAATGTGGCATTCTTGATGATTTCAGATCCCGTAAATTTGAGGAAGCTGTCAAAAGCCCAAAATGGAGATTGGCTGTGGATGAAGAAATCAAATCCGAAAAAAATCAAACATGGAATTCGATGGTTCTACTAGTTGGAGCAAAGAAAATAGGAGTAAGCAAGATTGGTCGTAAAAGACCACACACAAGAACATGGAATTGATTATACAGAAGTGTACGCACCTGTGGTCATAATGGATACTATGAGAATGATCATTGTTTTTGCCGCCCAAAAAGGTTGGAAACTCTATAAGTTAGAGTTAGATGTCAAATCAGCTTTTTTATCTGGCAAGTTAAAAGAAGATATTTTTGTTGAACAACCAAAAGGCTATGAGAAAAAAAAGGAAGTGAGGAGACGGTGTACAAACTCCAAAAGGCTCTTTACGGATTAAAACAAGCACCTCGAACCTAGTTTAGTCGAATAGAATCCTACTTCATCAAGAAAGGATTCAAAAGCAGTTCCAGTGAGCAGACAAATGCTTACAATTCGGATGGTATTTTAACACAACAACATTTTGTAACAACTAAAAGGGTTTTAAAGTACTTGAACGGTACGATAGATTATGACATGTCCAACACAACAACATTTTACAGCAACTAAAAGGGTTTTAAGGTACTTGAACGGTACGATAGATTATGGTGTATTTTATAGAAAGAGAGGAGTTAGACCGATAGTGATTATGTTGATGAACACAAATAACATAGAGACAAAATTCAAAGAGGAATATTGGCTAAACTCAGGCATGTACAATAACATATAATAGAACGAAGAGAGTACATTTTGAGAGCACTGTCTAATGGATTATATATATAGTTTCAGTTTACCAAATATAGGTACCCGATCTTTATGTAATATCTACCGTATATATCTCTACCCGATTTTTACCTATATCCATATCCCAACAAACCCAACAAAACACGGTAGGAGTTGTTTTATTTTTTAATTATTTAAGAAACATCTATTTATCATAGTACATGTTACATTAATAACTAAAATCTGATAAATTATAAATATAAAATATTTATAACTCACAACCCATCACTAATCTCGGTAATAAATGTTAATAGTCTTCATAATAATCTTAAAAGTATGGTTGGGTTGGATTATAACTCTATTTTCGAGTTAGTTAAGTTATCCGATCATATAAACGCTCTTATCCAACCTGAAGTTAAGAGACTGTTATGGTGCTTGTCCTCAGTGGCTTTCTATGAATACAAAAGCCATTGGAGGAACTTGTTAGTACAAGGAGGGCGAGGCAGGCTCGTGTAAGATTTAGAAGTTTAGACACGCTCGTGATTTTGTGTTAAGTTTAAATTTTGCATTCGATATCATTTGGAAGAAAATAAGAAAATAAATATTATATTACAAATTAAAATTTTTAATTCAATTAAGCACAAATTTAATTTTTGTTTAATAAAATACTTAATTTATTTAGGGACACGTTAATAACAATTTAAAATATTTTATTTTAATGATAATTATAATAACAATTATTATCTCTGCCATTTTCGCGGCCCAGACAGAGCCACGACCAGGTCTCCCTTTTCGTTCCCTAAACCCAGTTTTTGTTCTTAAACCCTATCGTCTTCGTTGCTGCAATCGCCCTCCGGCACCCTCTCCCTGTCACAGCCGCTCGGAATTCTTCTGCAACTGCTCGTTGGTCGCCAAACACACACATCGACGGTGAGTTTGATTGCTCGATTTTAGTTTCCCTGGTATCGGGAGTTTGATTTGGTTTTGATTTCTCTGCTGATTGCGATTTTGATTTTGATTTTTACTTCTTCGCTCGATTTTGATTGTCTTGGCTTTCAAGGAGCCATAGATTTTGTTTGCGTGTTCTGCCCCCCACCGGCACTTGCTTCCCCTTTCTACTTCTCCACAAATTTTGCATAATTTCATTTTCCCTTTCTCTTTTCTTCTCTGCTTTGATTCTTCGGATAGGTTAGTTTGGCAGTGTGCTCGTTCAGATGCTCTCAGCTCCAGTTTTCTTTGATGATTTTCTTCTCTGGTCGTGTTTTTCTCCAATTTCTTTGATTATGTATTTTCCTCGAACAGTTGGGTTCATAATGAGCTACAATTTTATTGGTGGACACTTTCAATAGTAGAGAGATTAGAATCTACTGATAGGTGTGTAGAAAGAAACTAATTGAAGATGTGTTACTGAGAGAAGACTATGTACAGATAGAGATTATGAGGGAAATGTTTGTGATTAGAGATCAGCCCAGAGAAGGCGTTCAAATGGTATAGAGGTAACTGAAAATGTGCATACGCATACGAAATAGTGAGAGAGTGTGGGTAGCCAGTAGCGATAGGTAAGGAAACTTGAGTAAGGATCTTATGTTAAGAGGATGAAATTGAAAAATCAACCAAAGATGCCTTATCTTTTGATAGAAATGTTATGCTATTCAATAAAAGAAAAAAAAAAGGTAGGAATTGATTGGTGGGATCATTATATCTGTGATGTCTCTCATTGGTTGAAGAGGAGAACAAAACATCATTTATAAGAGTGTGGAAATCTTCTCCTAGCAGACACGTTTTAAAGCCTTGAGGGGAAGCCTGAAAGGGAAAGCCCAAAGAGGACAATATCTGCTAGCGGTGGATCTGGGCCGTTACAATATCCACACTTAATTTAGTTGGGGGATTATTTTCGTGTTGCATTGTATTATTTTGCTTCATATTTATGATGTAGATGGAACAACCCACGATCAATATGGAATGAATGCATATTTTATTTGGTGAGAATAAACGAATTGGAGCCTTTCTTCTGTTTCTTTACTTCATCGATGGCTTGGAGTTTGAACCCTATCTGCATGTCTTCCTCATAAGCTGAAAGAAAAAAGGACAAATGAAAGAATCCCAGCCAAAAAAGTAATAATTTGATGTCTTAGATCATACTATAGATAGTATTTCCCCAGGTGCTTGCCCAGTGCTAAATCCATCATAGTTGTTATAAACCATCGTATAATCACTAAGATAGCGAAATCACGCATCTGTTTTCCCTCATCTTCACCAAACAAAGGGGGAAAAACCACCACGAACCTATACAATTGCAACTCCTAACAAAAAAAAAGAAAAAAAACACCATGTTTTGACGACCCAAATGATAAAACCTCAAAAATTGCTACCATGTTTCAGAATTTGATCTCAAAAAACAACTTTATCCCAAGAACTAAACTGCACTGGAAACCAAAATCACACTGAAAACAGTACCTCAACGGCACAAGAAGGGTTAGAAGCTTCAACAACAGAGCTCCCCATCTCTGCCACTAATGGTGGATTACGCTCCTCTGCTCGTCCCACTAGCTCTTCCTTTCTAGCCATTGCGTCGAAAGAAACCCAAAACCAAGAAGACTAGAAGAAAAAATTATGATATGGTGAGAAGATGATTTTGTCACGGACATTCAGAAGAACAGTTAGAAGCAACAGAGAGGAGCGAAGAAGACGGTGAGACAGCTCAAGTTTCGCACTGTAATGGAGATTTGAAAATGGAAAAATGGGATAAAATTTTGAAGTGAAAGAAAGATTCTAAGAATAGGCGACTAAGCTCCCATAGAAGAACTTCATCCTGCCAAATCACCGAATAAAGGCCAATACTCAGAATCATTTGTATTCCTCATTATAACTGATGATAAATGGTTGGAGAGATTCATTAAGATTTCTCTAGAAGTCTCAAATTCCAAGCATGTTGAGAAGAATTCTCGACCTAGTTGAGAATTGATACAAAGGAGGGAAGGCAGTAGCAAGAACTTCCCCATTAAGCCAAGTGTCAAAAGATCGTATGAAGGTCTTGACCTATTCGATATTGGATATGATCATGAATAAGAGAGACAGTCAAACTAATGAAACACTAAGGGAACTTGAAAGAACCCATGACAATAGGAGTAAGCCAAAAACAATCTGCATCCAAAGAGGAATACTAGCCACTATAAGTTGGCCCCACATGAAGTTCATTTAGCAACACCAAATCCATTGAGCAAGGAGAGCCTCATTCCGTTTAAGATTACCAATACCAAGTTCACCCAAAAGTTGAAGGAGCTGAGTTCTTAACCAATTAACGTCATGCATCCACCTTCCTTGCGTACCTTCCCAAAACAATCTCCAAGAAGTTTGTCCATCATGTTAGCAATCTTTGACGGGAGATGAAACATGGAAAGGTAATAGATAGGCATATTAGAAAGAGTGGCTTGTATAAAAGTATGCCGTCCACCTTTGGAAACAGAAAAGTGACAAGGGAACCAAAACCTTTATCCTTGAGAATAGCATCAAGAAACCTCCAATCTACCTTATCAAATGCCTTCTCCAAATCAAGCTTAATAACCTCTTCTGTCCATAGCCAACACATCCTCAATATTTTCGGAATTGATACCAAGTAGTTCGTTGTTCTATGGATAAAGAACCACCCTCCAACCTATCCATCTCTTTTAGCTGAGCAACAAAGGAAGGAAGCTGCTCCATCTCAACCTTATCATGAAAACCTGCCCTGGCCAAACACTTTTTTAACAGTTCGATACTTCCTAATTCGTTGGTGTAAATGTAAACACTCTTTTAGCAACCTTCTTTAATTTCCAAAACGAGATCTTTCTTGTAATACACTTGATATGAACCAAGAGACATCATTCATACAATATACTTCAATGAAGATGTGAAGAAAATGTTGTCAAAATTATCAAAAGAGGTTGCAATTCATGTCACATTAAGAGGAATGAAGTTTGATGGTTATAAATTTTGGGTGGGTTACAATTTAGAGTAATTTTGAGTAATTTAGAGTTTTTGTATTTTAAGACATTTTATTTACTTTAGGTTACATTTACATAATGGCTAATTATGGTCATTAAGTATGAATGTTACAACTTTTGGAATGCCTTTAATAGTTTCATTTTGAGGCTATATAAAGCCATGTATGTTGTATTTGTAAGGAGACTTGGAAAATATAGTAAAAGAAGCATTTGTGCTTTTTCTTTAGCCAATTGCTAAGTTTCTTTGCAACTCTATGTAGTTTAGGTTGCATGTAGAATCATTCAAGCTTGACATGATCAATCTTGCTTGTGGAGTGATTCGAATCTCAAACAAGTGTTTGAGATATTTGATCAACAAGAATCATTCAAGCTAGACATGATCGATCTTGCTTGTGGAGTGATTCGAATCTCAATCAAGTGTTCTTGTCTTGAGATATTCGATCAGCAAGGTAATTCGAATCTTATTCCCCTTGTATTGATTCCTTATCTTATCAACACTTTTTGATTGTTGGAATATATTGACACACTTTATTTCATTCATCAATGAAATTTGATTCTTTTCTTACAAAAAAAAAAAAAAAAAAAAAAAAA
>NW_019268526.1:1522955-1525494 GCF_002738365.1 Cucurbita moschata | reverse complement strand
AAAAAAAAAAAAAAAAAAAAAAAAAAACATACTTCCTAACTGAAAACCTTTTCCATCTGAGTTTAGAAGCTTACATGCGTTTGGCTTGGAAAGAAAGCTTACATGAGTTTAGCCTATTTTCTTTTGTATGTAGTAAGTAGATTGTCAGGATAAAATGGAGCTCCAAGAACTTAAGGGCATTCTAAGTTCTGAGTTTGAAATGGAAGGCTTGGAGAAAGCTAAAATAATCTTTTTAGGGGCATGAAAATCTCTAGAAATAGACAATAGGGTGAATTTTCTTAATCAACCTACAAGCATCTTTTACCTTGAAAAAATTCAACGTGGACTCTGCAGTGCAAAAGCAGTGAAAGTTCCCCTTGTAACACACACTCACTGGATGAAATGAGCTGAATTTGCTATTATGTGTCAGGAATCACGAACCTACCTCCGTAATGATACGATATTGTCTACTTTGAGCATAAACTCTCCTGACTTTATTTTGGGCTTTTCCAAAAGGCCTCATACCAATGGAGATGTATTCCTTACTTATAAAATCCATGACCATTCCCTAAATTAGCAAACGTGGAACTGAAACCACTTCCCTTTAGCTTTACTATTTTTCTCTCCCCAGCTAATTATATACCCATTTTCCCTCACAGCTACAACTTTGGTGCCAGGTTAATACCAATGGAACAACAGAAAGATAAACCATCAGCTGCAGCAAACCCACCCATTCCTTCCTGTAGAAAGAAGAAAAATGAAGACGGTACATTCTTGGAGGATTTGAAGGATCACATCGATGAGTTCATTCATGCATCGATGGACGAACACAAATCGTGCTTCAAGAAAACTATCAACAAGGTTAATCTCATTTTCTTCTCTGCGCATCCAAAAGAGAAATAATCATGTTTCTGAGATATGTGGTGGATATGTTTCGTTACAAACTAAAAAATCTTTTGATTCGTTACAGATGTTCCGTATGTCAAAAGTTGTGGCAGATAGGCATTCAGAGACAAGTGGAGTTGAAAGTTCTCTGCCTCTTCGAACAACAGTATCAGAGTAAATTCTCTTTCTTCCTTTCTTCAAGGATACTTTGTCTGCATCTTCAACCAACTCCATGAAATCTTGGATTCCTATTTATAGTCTATTTTACATGATTCCACATGAAACGTTACCGTTTTGTCTCCCTTGATGTGCTATTAATTGGTGTTATATTTTGAGCCACCAACCAATACTGTTCTTGGAATTTTTCTTGCTTGTTTGGTTACCTCTTGATGCTTAGAGTTTATCTAAAAGGACTTGATTTCTGTTTCCAGACTTAGGTCACGATTAATTTTTTAGATGATAACATATAACAGCCCAAGCCCACTGCTAGCAGATATTGTCCTCTTTGGACTTTCCCTTTTGGGCTTCTATGGAGAGGTTTCCACACCCTTGTAAAGGATGCTTCGTTCTCCTTCACAGTCGATGTGAGATCTCACATAACAGGTATCCTAACCTTGTTAGCTTGAAAAGAACGTAAAGTAAATTCAATTCTCCTACATCGATTAGCATTTTTGGTTGGCAAAATACACTTAAAAAACATAGAATTGCAGGTTTACACTGTTGGATTCCTGCAATTTGATAGATTAGTCATCTTAGGGGCAAAATCAGCAACCACCATCCACCTTTATTCTTCCTCTCATCCCTCCCAGTTGCTTGCATTTTCATCCTATTTATTGAAGCTTCAGGTCTCTCATCCTGCAATTACTAAATAAGTTAACCCCTTTATTGCAATTTCCAAAAACTTTAAATTTATTTATTTATTTTTTTTTTTTCAATTTTGGAAAATTGATCAATTATTTTTCAAAAGTTTAAAACCCCAGAATTGAAATAAAATATTATTGAAATTTACTTAATTTATTTATAATATTTTAAAACAATTCCCTAGTTCTCGAGTAATGGGCTCGTTTTGATATTTGTAGTAAAAGAAAAAAAATAAATAAGAACATTAAACAATAAATTAGTATAAGATTGGATAATCCAATTAAGAGATTATTATATTAACAACGCAATTATTGGTATTAATTAGTGGTGGAGAAGGCACGTGAGTGGCACGCTATGGGTTTCTCGTAAATTGTTTTGAGTTTTAAATTTAAAATTCATAAAATCTGAACCATTGCATTTACCAATTGAGTGATGATTGGATTGCATGCTTTTCTTTTTCTATGGAAACCCTCAAAATGCAAATTTTAATTTCAAATTTCCCTATTTTTCCTTATAAAAATGTGATTAAAATGTCTAATAAATAAATTTTATAGACTTTTTTTTTTTAATTAAATAAATTATATTTTACCTAAAGAAAAAATGAAAAATAAGAAAATAAGAGTTCCTCGAGAGCGCTACGTTTCAAAATGAAAAATATCAAAATAATTGAAATAGACGCGAAAAATCTCAAAAGCAAACTAAAATATAAGTTGATAGGGACTTAGAAATTGGAATTTTCTAGTAAAGAAAAAGATGTACGGATATATATATATATAAAAAAAAAAAAAAAAAAAAAAAAAAAAAAAAAAAAAAA
>NW_019268526.1:1460170-1522450 GCF_002738365.1 Cucurbita moschata | reverse complement strand
AAAAAAAAAAAAAAAAAAAAAAAAAAAAAAAAAAAAAAAAAAAACTTAGAACATAGAACATGGTTGAGTAGTTAAGAGTGTATTTTGAAGTGATACCTTTGTTCTTGATCATTGATGTTGGCATTGGATGTTCCGGAGGCAGAAGCAGTAGAGGAATAATTAGGGAATGGTACATGGCCAGATTCAATGTGTTTGACATCCTCGACGAGAAGGTCGAAATGGGTCTTGACCTCGTCGGGGGTCTTGCCTCCGCCGACGGCCTTGGCGACATTGAGCCAGCGATCGGGAGTGTCCTTGTCAAAGACAGCCAAGGCCCTCTCAAAGGCTTTGTTTTGCTTGGGAGTCCAAGAGGAAGAGCGATGAGAGGAGGCCATGGAAGCCATTATGGATAGTAAGGTGTGGAAGAGAGAAAGGGGGAGAGATATAAGGGAATGGGAGAGAGAGAGAAGTGGGGGCGGAGAGATAGTTGGGAGAGGAAATGTTGTATAAAAGGGGAAGAGAGGACTCAGAATTTTGAATGATTTGTCTACTTAGCAACCACAAATTGGTAATGGGAGAGAAGACAAAGATGCACAGCAGCAAATGCCAAATACCATGCTCTCTCTCTCTACTCTCTCTCAAGACAACCCAAAGATTTTTTCGGGTTTTAGTTATATCGAACTTTTAACCTTTAAAACGGGTTCAAAATAGTAAGTTTAGTGTAATATAGACTCGTATTTATGCGAGATTTCGTTGAAAATAGCGAAGAGAAACTACGTTGAATTAGACCCTGAACCAATGAATCGAGACGAACCAGACCGAACCCACTGTGAATCAAAACAACTAAGTTGGACCGCATCTTTAATCTCTCATTTTATCTTCGGCTGCTTTTGCAAAACCTTAACAATGACAAAATTTGATGACGACCACCACATGTGAAGTCTAATGATGGAGAATAAGTGTAACAGTGGGTCCAAACCCACCACTAGCAAACATTGTCTTTTTTGGGTTTTCCCTCTCGAGCTCCCCTCAAGGTTTTTACCTTTATAAAGACTATTTCGTTCTCATTCCAAACCAATGTGAGATTTCACAAGATGACTGTGTTTATAATGCCACGCTATCGTACCACAATTACATTTGCATGAACATCAACATAAACCACAACAATGAAAACTCAAATCGAGACGAAATCAAAACAAAACATTCCATTCAATAAAAAACGAAATGGAAAAGAAGACTCACCATTGTCGATTCTCACAAATAGAAAATGAAAACAAAAGTAACATGACCAATTTTATTATTCATAACGACATATGACATTCAAATAATATAGGAGCAAAGAGAGGTTGGGTTGTAAAAAATCTTTTAAACCAACTCGAAATTGGTGACCCGAACAATTGAATAGAATTCACAATCCAACCGACCCTTAGCTTAGTGTATTGATTACAAACATGAAATATTATTAATTTTATAATAATATTAGAGGAAATATTTCTCCTGAAGAAGAAAAATCCAAATATTGACAAAGACATGGCAATAAAGAACAAAATCTTTTAACCACAAAATCCCACAAAAAGGCCCCAAAATGCCCTTAGTTTTGAATAAGCAATCCGTGTTTAAGGCAAAAATGAAGAATATTGAAGAAACCCACAACGCACAGGCGGCCGAGGCCCCGAGAAAGTTGCCCCAACGCCACACCAAGAACACACAGATAGCAGCGGCTCAGCTCAAGGGTTTCTTTCAAATGGGGTGTAAAAGGAAGTGTAGGAGATAAGCACGCCATCTGAAAATGAAAGCAAGAATGACAGAATCGAAAAGGAAAACAAAACCCATCTCATTTTTTAGGTCAATTTCTTCATCCCTTAAAGATTTCTTCCAGATTTTACCCCTTTTCTGTTTTATTCTCCTCCTTAGTAGCTCTTTATGGGCCCAAATTCAGACCAGAATCAATGGATTGTACAAGTTTTTCACGTGTGTGCTTCTGCTACAAAACCCCTTTTCTTTTCTTTTCAAATTTTCATCTCTGCTGAAATTTCCCTCTTCCCCATATTGCTTTACATAGTTATCTGCCATATGAAATCCCTTTGTGTTCTTCTTGCTCTGCAGGTACCCTTTGATGTGTCCTTTATCCTGAACAACCTTCCAAGCAAAGCTAGCTGGCCATACGAGTCCGTACAATGATTGTCTCTTGAGTTCCTTTCTTTTCTTTCTTTCCTATGGAGAAATGCTTGGTTCCCATTTCCTCTTTGTTGGGAGTTTCTTAGCCATTGATATCTTAGCAAGTAATCCTCATGTGTTTTCTTCCTGCTTGTCTTGGTTGGATTGATATGCTGTTTCCATCACTGTTTTAGAGATTTGAACCTTAATTCTCTAAGTGAATTTGTTTGGCTTTATTATAACTTACAAAGGAATTGAAACACATAGCTCAGGAGTGTGAAGTCCAAGCATGTTAGAACTAGCCCCATTTCAACTTGATACCCTTTAAACAATTGACTAATGGTTTGTATATAGAAGGTAGGAGTATCGATTGTTAGTTGAACCTCATGAATTACATGCTTTTCTGGATATTCCTTGCTAGTAATGGAACATGTTAAGATCAAGTCATTCATGCCACAGTTTTGTTGCGTGTATGTAAGATCCCATATCGGTTGGGGAGGAGAACGAAGCATTCTTTATAAGAGTGTGGAAACCTCTCCCTATAGACGCGTTTTAAAACCCTTGAGGGAAAGCCCAAAGAGGACAATATTTGCTAGCGGTGGGCTTGGGCCTTTACAAATGGTATCAGAGCCAGGCACCAAGCGATGTGCCAACAAGGAGGTTGAGCCCTGCAAGGGGGTTGACAAGAGGTGGTGTGCCAGCAAGGATGTTGGGTCTCGAAGGAAGGTGGATCCCCAGTCCCACATCGATTTGAAGAAGGAAACGAGTGCTAGCGAGGACACTGGGTCCCAAAGGGAGGTGGATTGTGAGATCCCACATCAGTTGGGGAGGAGAACGAAACATTTTTTATTAGAGTGTAGAAACCTCTCTCTAGCATACGCATTTTAAAAACCTTGAGGGAAAGTCCAAAGAAGACGATATCTACTAGCGGTAGGCTTGGACCGTTACAATGTATTTGTAATGACCTCTAGTTTCGCACACCCGTAAACAAAATGAAAGAACCAATACTAAACCGATGAGTGAACTATTTCTTGATATCAAGCATATCCCTGATGACCTGTTTGTTTTGTTTTGTAGCAACAGTTTGAGAATGGTGTTATTACAATCACAAAGGTTGGTTCATATGCTTTACCTACTTGTTCTTAGCTTATAATGGTCCTCAGCTATATGTTCCCTTGCTATATTTGGTTACTTTTATGTGAATAAAAAGTGACACATTTTACTGATCTCCAGCTAGAAGATATGGGTGAGCTTTGGTTGGCCCATTTTATATGTCTTACTCTTCAACTTTCAAACTATTGATAATCATATTCCAACTGATATCATTATATTCTTTTCAACTTAAATGTGATATAGAATCTTTGTTGTCCTGGATGCAAAGAATTGAGATGGCCCAGCTGAGTGTTTTTTTTTTTTGTCTGCTCTTACTTTTCTTTTGTCACAAAAGATACTTGATTAGGGGACCTCATTTTTGTTACTTTTCGAGATGATATAGCATCGATAAAGTTATTGCCTCGGGATCTTTTACTGCAGCTAGCTAGCCTTTTCTTTTCCGTATCGCTTGTGATGCTGTCTGAATACTTAGAATTCATTAAGAGTGGTCGGGTTCTATTGCGTTAGTACTGATTGGTGATGATCTACACTGTGGTATAATGTTTTACATTTTTGACATAATATGAGTGATTGTTTAGGAAAATAGAAATAGAGTTTGCTAGCTTTTTCGTTTTAAGGTCGAAGTAGGGAGTTGTGTCATGTGCGCTAAGAAAGCGTCTTATAACACTATTATGGAGATAAAAACGTGCAGGTTTTGGGAATGAAAACATAATCTAACAAAGCATTTGATGACTTTGGATGTGTGAGATCCCACGTCGGTTGAGGTGGAGAATGAAACATTCTTTATAAGGGTGTGGAAACCTCTCCCTAACTTTGAAGGGAAGCCTGAAAGGGAAAGCCCAAAGAGGACAATATCTGCTAGCGGTGGGCTTGTGCTAGCGAGGAGGTTGAGCCTTGAAGAGGGGTGGACACAAGGTAGTGTGCCAACAAGGACGCTGGGCCACGAAGGGGGGTGGATTGTGAGATCCCATAGTAGTTGTGGGGAGAAGAGTGAAGGATTCTTTATAAGGGTGTGGAAACCTCTCCTTCGCAAACGCGTTTTAAAAACCTTGAGGGGAAGCTCGAAAGGGAAAGCCCAAAGAGAACAATATCTACTAACGGTGAGTTTGGGTTGTTATATAAACCATTCATCGTGAATTAATTTCTTGACCTAAGCTCACGATGTGTTCTTGAACTAGTAAGTTCATTATATTGGGAGGTAAAAAGGGATGATGCGTAACAGCCCAAGTCCACCGCTAGCAGATATTGTTCTCTCTGGACTTTCCCTCAAGGTTTTTAAAATGCGTCTGCTAGGGAGGGGAGGTTTCCATACCCTTATAAAGAATGCTTCGTCCCCAACCGATGTGGGATCTCACTATCCACCCTCCTTTGGGGTCCAGCATCCTCGCTAGCACTCATTTCCTTCTCCAATCGATGTGGGTGATCTCGCAATCCACCCTCCTTCGGGGTCCAGCATTCTCGCTAGCACTCGTTTCCCTCTCCAATCGATGTGGGGGTCTCACAATCCACCCTCCTTCAGGGTCCAGCATCCTTGCTGGCACTCATTTCCATCTCCAATCAATGTGTGGGGGATCTCACGTGTTGTTGGGATTCATCATTATGTTTTAGAGTTGTTAAGCCAAATGGATAGATTAAGTTTGCAATTTGCAAAAGTGGGAAAGCAGATGAAGTGATATTCTTGGAACAATCGATACACGTCATAGGTCGGTTATAAGTAATAGTTTTCTCCGAAAGGAACCTTGGTTTCGATAATCAATTGGTGTTTTTATGTCTATAGATTCACGATTTCTGTCGTAATCTTAAACCTCCATTAGATGGAACACCTTTGTCTTTAACACCATTTTGACATGGTGAAAGCAGCTAGCAAATGGAAGTTAACGTTGCCCCCATTGTCAAGTTGGACAAGTCTTAGTCAATGCCATACTGGCTCCAAGCTACTAGTGGGCATAAATGATCAAACTTGGGACTGATCATGGCTTGATTGTTACCTCCTCCATCACAAGGAGTGGAATCTGTTTGAGAATAATATGTGCACTCCGAATCCTTATCAAGTATCGCCCTACTCCGACCCTTCTTCACATGAAAGTAATATCAATAACGATTCCTCGGGATTGTTCTGCTACATAGAAAGATTCAATCCTCTTTGACTGTCCCCATGAGTGAATGTGAACATGCATTTTTTTCATTTAGTTCCCAAAGGCTGATAAGAAAGGATGCGTGTTCAATCGTTAAGATGCTATACATGGCTTTCGTGTTCATTGCAGCCTTGCAGGTTGGAAGAAACGGACGAGAATCTTCAACTTTATGGAGAAGAGAAGAATCACACCGCCCCAGTCGAGAAGAATCGCGCTCGTGGGCATGGCCCAGGGATTCTACTCTTCTTTCACTGGTATGATCATTGACTTGGTGTAATGTGAAAACATTTCAGTCATTTCCTGAATTATATTAGTGAGAAGTTAAGCATTCTATATCACTTTTCCATGGCAAAGTTGTCATCTGTGAAGTTTTTTGCATCATAAAGTTCTGAGTTATATTTATGCTCTTCATCTGGCTTGGATTAACAATCACTAAAACTGACACAGGACAAAATTGATTGCTTATTGTTCGTCCAGGTTTGTCCCTATGAATGATCGTTGACCGAGTAACGAACGAAGTCGACCATTTTTTGTTGCAGTCTTTCTCCCATTTGGTACTATGCATAGTTATGATGGGGTAGAAATCTTTGAATCTTATAATTTGATTACTTCATATAATCTGTTACCAATAATTCTCATTGAAGTAATAATGTAAGCATTTGATTGTTATATTGATTTAGTCTATCAAATTTAGAGCAATAATTTAATTTAATTTTAGTCCATAAACTGAGGTGTGTCAGGGAATTCAAAATAAAAAATAAAAATAATAAAAATAAAACAGGGGAAATTATAACAAGAACAATATTGACAAAAACCCATTTCCAAACTAAGCAAAGAATTACCCGAAAAACAATAGGCGTAATTAATACACAATGCACACCATAGAATCCCACCACTTTTTCCGTACAAAAAAAAAAAAAAAACAGGCCGACATAGGCCCATGTGAAAAGTTCCCAAAGCCCAACAACTATCACGCAGCCCAAGATAGACAACACAACGTGGGCCCAATACAAAAGACCGAATATTGAAAATTATCTTAACTTGAATGAAAATATCTCAACTCCGCCAAGATAATCCGACCAGCTGTCAAATCGGATCAGATCAAAATAGAGACAACTATTTCTTCGCTCTTTCCAACTGAACACGAGAAAATCAATAATGACTGAGATTTTTTTTTTTGAAAAGTTCCCTGTTGGGATAAATCTTGGCCATAGAGGAGATCAGGGAAGAAGATCAACGGGGAGATCGAAGAGCTATACTAAATTTTTTTGTCAATTTTTTCTTCATCGTAACATAGTGATAATGAGGAACAAGAACGAAACCCATCGGTAATCGGTCAAAAAAGAGAGCACCCAAACGAAATACAGAAACAGTCGCAAATTGATAATGAAAGAGGCTGCTAAGATTTTTTTTCGACACACCAGTACTTCAAAAACAAAAAGCTAATTCGTAAATTTTAGCCTAATTTCTCCAGCCTCCTTCAGATCCGCCACCGCCTCCGCCTCCGCCTCCCCGGTTGTAACGGGAGCCACCATCACCACCACCACCGTACCCACGGTCTCTTCCTCCACCATAACCACCTCCACCGTATCCACCTCCACCACCACCGTATCCACCGCCGCCGCGGTTGTATCCACCACCACCACCACCTTCACGACGTCCGCCGTATCCACCTCCACCACCACCACCACCACGGTTGTAACCTCCACCGCCACCACCGCCTCTTTGCTGAGCCTCGTTAACGGTAATACTACGCCCATCGAGATTCTGGCCATTCATCGCTTCAATAGCACTTCTCATGGAGTCCTCCTCAACAAACGTCACAAATCCAAATCCCCTCGACCTTCCAGTTTCACGATCGTTAACGATCTGAACGAAAAAATCACAGGAAAACCAAGATCAGCCACAGAACAACACCGATTAACGATTTCGCAATAACAAAAAAATCAAAAAAAAAAAAAAAGAAAAAAAAGAAAGAAACCGATCGTTCTTCGTCTCTGTAAAGAGGATGAAGGTGAACGTACCGATCAAAGGAGAGTAATAAAAGTAACATATCAAGAGAGTAGTAGTAGTAGTAGTAAAGTAACACAAAACAGATGAGAGTCACAGAGTCACAGATCAGATTTCGGATCGACAAATCCAGATCTCGACGACAAACGGACCTTGGCTTCAACGATCTCGCCAAAGGAAGAGAAAGCCTTCTCTAAGGCATGATTATCAGTGGCCCACGCTAGGCCACCCACAAAGCAACGGTACTCAACAGATGAGGAGGCCATTAAATCGGAACTGAAAACCCTAACCCTAAATCGGGGTAGAAGAAGAAGAAATGAGAGAAAGAGGGGGACCCAACACAAATCCACACCTCCAAAGAAGAGCACAATGAGATGGTGGTGAAGCAATGGGTTGGTTATATAGAAGGCCGAATTTAACTAGGGTTAGTTTTAGGGTTTGCTGCAAATCGAACTGACGCGGTTTTTGTGCAATCAGGGTTAACCTAAAAGCCGTGTGATTGGTCCCCTGTTTGGATGCGCCCCAAACCCCGTCCTTCCCTTACTTATCTCATCTAATTATTTCATTCAATTATATATCATTATATTATATTTATTTTCCTATTTTCTAAAAAAAATATAATTAATAATTATCAAATTACTAAATTTATTTTAAGTTATTTTAGATATTTAGTTTATATTTTTTTTTCTTTTTTGTGTTGGGTTAAATTTAAAAAAAATATATTAAAAAGTACGTTTGGTTTGCAATTTAACCCTATTCTACATAAAAATAAAAATAAAAATATATTTAACAGCTTAATTAATTTTATATGTTGAAATAATTTGATTTTTTTTTTATTTTTATCAAACACTATCGTTATTATTATATTTATTGGATTATTTAACACACAAAAAAAAACAAAAAACAATACATTCATTTATTTTAAAATTGTAATAACCTAATTACATAAAATTGTTGGGCCAAAGCCCAATCGGCTAATCTGGTCCAAACAGGAATTGGTGTTGAACCTTTTACACTTTATTTTATTTATTTATTTATTATTATTATTTTTTTAACGGGAGTTTAATAAAAGACTCGAGTGTTTAGCATCTCGATCGAGAGCTTGTGTTTTTACCGGTTTAGTTATGTGCAAATTGACATATACTAATAATAAGTTTTTCGAGTTAGCTTACGAACAATTTTGACCAATCTAACGACATTGTATTGACTATATCAACTTACTTTTTTCTCATATGTGAAACGTGGATGAACATACTCCATTTTAGTTAAATATTTTAGATTCTAGATCGATATTTATGTAAAGTAATAGAAAGATGTTAGGAACACGAACGTTTTTTCATGTTAGTTTGAATCGGGAATATGTTTAATAATAAAATGCATCTCGAATCCCGTTATGTTGTCACCCTATATTATTTTTTATGCTAAATGAAAATTGGAATGGCCAAATTAATTCCCGTATTCAAAATTAAGTATTTGATTTATTTTTAATAATAAGGGTGTTATATGACTTCAAAATCCAACCAATCCAAATTATCCAAATCGGTTATGTTGGATTAGACTTTTTTTAAATTGGGTTGGGTTGACTTTTTGGAAAACGAGAAGTTTAAGTCGTTCGTGGGTTGACAATTTTTTAGGTTAGTCAATCTGACTAACCTAAAAAAACAGCGTTACAACCCAACCTAACACTACCGTACTTTTAAAATTATTATAAAAATTAAGAATATTTGAGGTTTATAATTCAGATACTGATGTATTGCAACTTGTAATTGAGATACTGAAAATAATGACCCAGATCTACTACTAGCAAATAGGGCTTCCCCTCAAGGCTTTATAAAGGGTGTTTTGTTCTCCTCCCCAACCAATATCATAGGTCACAATCCACCCCCTTCAGGGCTCAACGTCTTCGCTGGCACTCTTTCCTTTCAACAATCGATGTAGAACCCCCACCAAATCCACCTCATTTGGGCCCAGCGTCCTTATTGGCACGCCGTCTCATGTCTACCCCTTTGAGGAACAGCCTCCTCAATGGCACAAAGTCCAGAGTCAGACTCTAATACCATTTGTAACGCCTCAGATCCACTACTAGTAGATATTATCCTCTTTAGGTTTTCCCTTTCGGGCTTTCTCTCAAAGCTTTAAAATGCATCTATTAAGGGAAGGTTTCCACACTCTTATAGAGGGTATTTTGTTCTCCTTCCAAACCAATGTAGGACATCACACTGACAATCTAACCCTTAATTGTAAACTCTATTTAAGTTGGTCGAGTCACCAACTTAACCGGCTCGAAATTTCTGGTTGATCCAAAAAATTCTCCCCACTCAATCCATGTATACTCTAACCAAATAAATTTTAATAACTTTTTTTTTTAATAAACATGTTACGTAATCTTATTTACATACATCACGTTACATCTTACACGTCGGCAAAAACATCATAGTAGTTAAAAAGGACCAAGAAGAAGATTCAAAGAAGATAAAATAATCAAAACATTTTTAAAACACAAAAAAAACTATAAAAGACATAAGCACTCGACCAATTCATGTCCTAAATTATTTATTTCAATTAATGTAAATGTCAAGAAGAAAATGACAATATTATATAGAGGATAATATTAATATTTGTAAATAAATAATAAAGTTATAATATTTTTAATCACGAAAATGACGTAATTTAAAAGCACTTTTTAAAAAGGTATATTTTTCCAATAAATAACTGACATGCGTGCATTATAAGAATTTTTGATGGACTTTGAAAAAGTATTATTTTTTAAATATTTAAAACCCATATAAATATTTATTAGTTATTATATAGTTAGGTATTTTATTTTATATTAAAAAAATTAGGGGGGAAATTACAGAAAAGGAAATTAGGAGAAAAAAAACAAAANGTATTGACTATATCAACTTACTTTTTTCTCATATGTGAAACGTGGATGAACATACTCCATTTTAGTTAAATATTTTAGATTCTAGATCGATATTTATGTAAAGTAATAGAAAGATGTTAGGAACACGAACGTTTTTTCATGTTAGTTTGAATCGGGAATATGTTTAATAATAAAATGCATCTCGAATCCCGTTATGTTGTCACCCTATATTATTTTTTATGCTAAATGAAAATTGGAATGGCCAAATTAATTCCCGTATTCAAAATTAAGTATTTGATTTATTTTTAATAATAAGGGTGTTATATGACTTCAAAATCCAACCAATCCAAATTATCCAAATCGGTTATGTTGGATTAGACTTTTTTTAAATTGGGTTGGGTTGACTTTTTGGAAAACGAGAAGTTTAAGTCGTTCGTGGGTTGACAATTTTTTAGGTTAGTCAATCTGACTAACCTAAAAAAACAGCGTTACAACCCAACCTAACACTACCGTACTTTTAAAATTATTATAAAAATTAAGAATATTTGAGGTTTATAATTCAGATACTGATGTATTGCAACTTGTAATTGAGATACTGAAAATAATGACCCAGATCTACTACTAGCAAATAGGGCTTCCCCTCAAGGCTTTATAAAGGGTGTTTTGTTCTCCTCCCCAACCAATATCATAGGTCACAATCCACCCCCTTCAGGGCTCAACGTCTTCGCTGGCACTCTTTCCTTTCAACAATCGATGTAGAACCCCCACCAAATCCACCTCATTTGGGCCCAGCGTCCTTATTGGCACGCCGTCTCATGTCTACCCCTTTGAGGAACAGCCTCCTCAATGGCACAAAGTCCAGAGTCAGACTCTAATACCATTTGTAACGCCTCAGATCCACTACTAGTAGATATTATCCTCTTTAGGTTTTCCCTTTCGGGCTTTCTCTCAAAGCTTTAAAATGCATCTATTAAGGGAAGGTTTCCACACTCTTATAGAGGGTATTTTGTTCTCCTTCCAAACCAATGTAGGACATCACACTGACAATCTAACCCTTAATTGTAAACTCTATTTAAGTTGGTCGAGTCACCAACTTAACCGGCTCGAAATTTCTGGTTGATCCAAAAAATTCTCCCCACTCAATCCATGTATACTCTAACCAAATAAATTTTAATAACTTTTTTTTTTAATAAACATGTTACGTAATCTTATTTACATACATCACGTTACATCTTACACGTCGGCAAAAACATCATAGTAGTTAAAAAGGACCAAGAAGAAGATTCAAAGAAGATAAAATAATCAAAACATTTTTAAAACACAAAAAAAACTATAAAAGACATAAGCACTCGACCAATTCATGTCCTAAATTATTTATTTCAATTAATGTAAATGTCAAGAAGAAAATGACAATATTATATAGAGGATAATATTAATATTTGTAAATAAATAATAAAGTTATAATATTTTTAATCACGAAAATGACGTAATTTAAAAGCACTTTTTAAAAAGGTATATTTTTCCAATAAATAACTGACATGCGTGCATTATAAGAATTTTTGATGGACTTTGAAAAAGTATTATTTTTTAAATATTTAAAACCCATATAAATATTTATTAGTTATTATATAGTTAGGTATTTTATTTTATATTAAAAAAATTAGGGGGGAAATTACAGAAAAGGAAATTAGGAGAAAAAAAACAAAAAATCATTAATAAAATCAAATGGGTGATTGGCTGGCTGAAATGAAAAAAAAAAAAAAAAAAAAAGACTAATTCAACGCGTGAAGCCCCTTTTGGTCATTTCAAAGATTATTCCAAAGGTTTCTCATTCAAAGACTTTTTTTTTTTTTTGAGATATTTCTACTAATTTTTTTTTTCTGTTTATATAATTTTAATAAATTTCAAATATTCTATATAAATTTTAGAAATATATTTATTTTCTTGGTGAAAATTATTATTATTATTATTTAATAAAAACTAAATTCAAATTAATAATATAATAAGATGGTTAATTATTTAATCCTTGAATTTTGAGATTTATGTAATTTAGTATTTTTTAAATTTATGGATTTATTATATAAAAACTTAAAAATTTACGATATTATTAGACATAAATATATAAATTGATCCATTTTTTTCAATTTTAAATATATTAAAAACTTAATAATTTTTTAGGCACAAAATTAATAGTTTAAAAATATATTATAATTTAATATTTGAAATATATAGATTAAGACCTTATTATAATACGAAAGTAAATAAAGAATTCTTTAAGTTTAATTATAAAAATTACCTTTAGAATATTAGTTTTTATTTTTTAAAATATCTATATTCCTTCAAACCAAATAAATAATTAAAAAAATAAAATCTTACAAGCCAATAAATATAATTAGAAAAGAAAAAAAAAATCTTAAAAACCGACCGTCACAGTTATCACTTTATTTATTTATTTTTTCTGTTATTTTAAGTTGACTTTTCAATAAATTAATATTTTAAATTATTAACAAAAAAAACGGAATTTAAAACCAGACAACTTTTTTTGTTCGAAAATAATTTTTAAAAAGGGAGTATTTATTTCCAATATAATTGATGTTCAAGTTTTTATTTTAAATATTTTTTAAAAAAATTGAACCTTTACCAATAAGTTAAAATATTATAATTATAATAAGTTAAAATATTATAATTATAATGAAATTGAGTTTGAATATTAATAGGGAGGAAATGAATCACAACGAAGGTCGAGAATAGAGATTATAGAACTCGAAGATTACTACTCTTGGAAGCTTATGTGGTCGAGCCTACTTAAAAGGGTCTAGGCCATTAGGGTCACAGCTTGCTTGTCAAGCTATCTAGGTTCAATTGAGCTTAATCAGCTAACTCATGAGTTAAGACAAGCAAACCAATTCAAGAATGACTCGATCTTAATAGGTACCGATCGGTCTTGAGATCGTGACTGTTGAACTTCTACTTCCACAATTTTTTAAAATATGCATTATAATTAAAATAATAAAAAGGGAGAGAAAAAAGAAAAAGAATGTAAAAGGCAAAGGGAACAGTTGAACCACTCCTCCCCAGTGATTTTTTTTTTTTTTCAAATTACTTCCGTTTCGGAATTTGTCTATTAAAAGGTTAGAAGTTTAAAACATTAAATTAAATATTAAATTGATTTTAAACAATTAATAATATATTTTAAAATAATTTTGAACAAACGTGTCATATTTTTAATGTTGGCTTTGGTTATTATTGTTTGAAAGATTTAAATTTAGTATTTTATGTATTTTTTATTTATCATACTTACTAATTTTCTAAAAATTTAGAGGATAAAATAAGTCATTAAATATTTCTTTTAAAAGAAATTAATTAATTATTTTTTTTAAGAGGCCTTAGAATTAGAGACTGAAGCCAATGATTAATTCACTAAAAGGAAACATGCACGACAAAGCCACATCATCATCTTTTAACCATATTGTGTCAACCCATGTGGTTTTTTAAGTTCTTAGCTCTTCTTTTGGTCATTTCCTTAAAAAGGGTTCGAGAAATTTCTCGTTTGAGAATCTGACATCGATACATGATGATTCAGACATTTTCAGGGTGCGGACTGAGATTTAGAATTCGATTTCAATACAAGATGACCAAGATATTTTTCCACATCCTCTGTTGACACGACCATGTCATTTACTTGTCTTGAATTGCCTATAAGATGGAGATATCCTCATAAACTAACACGAGTCTTTTTTAGTATGTTTTGTTCTTACACACATACTTCTAAGAAAATTTCTTTTGAAGTACTCGACATAAAATTGTTCTTAACTAGACACGCTTAGTTTTAGCGTTTTTATAATTAAACCATTGAAAAGGAAGATTGCGAGGTCCCGGTTGAGGAGAAGAATGAAGCATTTTAAATACCTTGAGCAGAAACTCGTAAGGAAGAGCCCAAAGAGACAATGTTTGCTAACAATGTGGGCTTGGGCTCTTACAGAGATGCACCGTGTTATACATGCCTGGTCCATTCCAAACCCTTTTTACTTGTTGTCATGTATAATTAGGTCTTTACTATTCCTGTTGTGTCAATAAGGAGTGTACCAAAATCATGACTACCGGTCAGGCTAAAATGCCTTATAACAGGAAGTGACTAGTTGTCAATTCTTCGTAAGTTATATGTTATCAAATATGTGTTATTACTTATTTGTTCACCGTTTTTTAAAACACTTTCTCTCAAACGTGATCAAGGATCGATCATACATCTGAATTATCCGCGTCCTACGATCATCATACGACTTACTTGTTCGTCGGGTTAGAACAAATATCGTACAAGAACAATCGTTGTCCCTCTACCAAAAAAGTGTGATTGTGACATGTGGTACTTTAGCGTCGGAGGAAAGTATATCTAATTTAAATTATTTTCTTTCCATGGAAATACTTTTTTCCTTTTTCTCCATTATTTTGAAGTAAAGTTATTTTTATATTTGGAGAATGGATATAACTCATTGCCTTGTATGTTTAATTGCCATTTTTAGAGCCAAGGTGTATCCACACAATTATTATATGTAGTTCCATACAATAATTTATAAATACAATAATTTTTAAAATAATTAAAAATAAAACATTTTAATAATTCATATACAATAATTATAACAAAAATCATTTGCATCAAATCATGTTCGACACGACCCTACTAGACCACCTCATATACATACAAGAAGTAACCTCACATGTGTGGGTTCATGTTGTTCAGGGCACGACCCTATTAGAACCTGATACAAACAAGGAATGACTCTATATTTGTTCTCGTATCATGTAGGGTATGACCCTAATAGAATCATATCATATACATGGAAGCTCAAATCATTAGGGCATGATCCGAGTATAATCACACCATAATTAGGGCACGACCCTAGTAGATCTAGTACATACAGAGAGTGACCCTATATGTGTGTGTATTGTGTAAAATACGACCCTTGTAGAATCACATTATATACATGCAAAGGAGTAGCCTCACATGTGAACTGAGACGAGACCCTGTAGTTACCAACTCTGATATGTACACGTTCAAATTAGTTCAATCAAACTGATCCTCTCCACCCTTCAGCTTGAGTGCACTGACGGTCACATGTGAATTGAGACGTGACCCTATAGCTACCAACTCTAATATGTACACGGCCAAATTAGTTCAATCAAACCGACCCTCTTCACCCTTCAGCTCGAGTGCACTGATGGGCACATGTGAACTAAGACGTGACCCTATAGCTACCAACTCTAATATGTACACAGTCAAATTAGTTCAATCAAATCAATCCTCTTCACCCTTCAGCTCGAGTGCACTGACGGGCACATGTGAATTGAGACGTGACCCTATAGCTACCAACTCTAATATGTACACAGTCAAATTAGTTTAATCAAATCAATCCTCTTCACCCTTCAGCTCGAGTGCACTGACGGTCACATGTGAACTGAGACGTGACCCTACAGCAACCAACTCTAATATGTACACATCCAAATTAGTTCAATCAAACCGATCCTCGTCACCCTTCAGCTCTAGTGCACTGATGGTTCGTGTTTCGTTCTTCAACGAAGCTAGCCCTTCGACAATGAAAATTTGTGGTGACACATGTTCAATCACGTGACCTAATTTCATAAAGATCTATAAATTAACCAAAGGAGAAAAACAGAAAGAAACTCAACGATCGAAAATGAAAGAAAAACGCTTAGGCCCACGAGCGACTAACCCGCTACTTAACCACTACATAGTTGCAAAATCAAGCAAAATTTTACTCCAACATGTAGTCTTTTGCTATAAAAAATAATTGTATTTTGTAGAGTAAATAATGAATATTAATGGATGTGATAAAGATATAGTAAAGATGGAAAATTTTAACTAAAAAAAGAAACGTCCCTAAATTTAGTAACTGTAAAATTAATTCAACTTTTAACTTCTCACTATAAATATAGTTAAATGAAGTAGGTTAATAATTTAGTCCTATAACTAAAAAAAATATATAAAAAAATTCAAATTATAAAACAATAATAAATAGTAAATTACTTTTTTTTTAAATTCATATTATTTTTTAGTAGGACAAAAAAAAAAAAAATCAATTGATACTGGTACAGGTGTATCAATTAAAACTCGAGATCTCATGGAACAAAACATTCCTTATATAAAGTGTGGAAATCTTTTCTTAGTAGACGCATTTTAAAACCGTGAGGTTGATGATGATACGTAACGAGCCAAAGTAGACAATATCTGCTAGCGATGAACTTAAACGGTTACAAATGGTATCGGAGCCAGACACTAGGCAGTATACTAATAAGAACGCTGATCCCCAAAAATGGTGGACTTAAGCTGTTATATTAGTACAATTATTAATTTAAAATTTTAATTCATACAAATTTAAAGTTGAGTATAAATTGATATTCGTGGAAAAAATGTTTCATTAATACTTTTAAACTTTAAAATAAAATTAAAAAAAATACTCTTATAGTTATTTAAAAAAAATGCATCATTTTAACAAGATTGTACATTTGTATTTGAGTACGAGTCAACACGTTTGGATTTAATACAAAAAAAAAAAGACACGTTTAAAATTTGTGTCATAACTTTGAGGAAGACGAGCGAGAAGAAAAATAAAATATAGAAAATAAATTCATTATAAATTTTGTAGTATTTTCATTTTTTAAGTTTACTACTTGTCACAATCGCATTTTTGATTGCAGCAGACTTGCGATTGTGCGACACTCACTTTCCAGGAACAAGTGAGCTAAGCTAAGTCGTTCTTGCATCGCATACGACGAAACGACGTATGCTCGAGCCTCTAGCTCTAATTTAAGAAAAAAGTTTTAGAAAATGGAGGCAGAGAGATTGAACTTGGTGTTAACTGCTTACATCATATAACTATGGGGCATGGAGGTCTGACTAAGTATATTAATAAAATTTTAAAAATTTAGAAGTATTAAAAAAAAAAAAAAAAGGTAAAAACAATAAATAAACAAAACTTAGTTGTATTTTTCTATAAATTAATAAATAATAATAAAAAAAAACATTTTTTTGAATTATGTTGTTAAATATCGAAACCTAAAACAGCTCTCCGATTACAGTGGCGTCGTCACTTCACCCTGTCGCTTCCCAGAAACAGTGAGAGAGATGTATCATGAACAAACTTGGGGAACTGTGAGAGAAAGATTCAAGAAATTCCATACACAAAATTCTTTATAGTTTCAACAAAAAGAAGAACAAAGTGGGTTTCTCTCACAGTCACCATCTCTTCCGCCGTGCCGCCGCCGGACCCGCCGTGCTCCGCCTCCCCCATTCCTTTCTCTCTCTACCCTTTTACTTTTCCCTCTCTTTATTGCTTCACAAGAATTGTAATTAAGAGAGAGAGAGAGAGAGAGACAGAGAGAGAGACAGCGCAGTTTCTCTTGACCGAAGATCTTTATTAAAAAAAGGAAAAAAAGGAGTGCTGTTTGTCAATTTTTGAAGCTTCCCTTCTTCCCTTCTCTCTTTTTCTTCGGTTTTTTTTTTAATCCCTTTTGCTATCTCTTTCTCCCTTTTCAATTTGTCAAACACCCATTTTCAGGAACTAAAAGATGGGTTATCTGTGATCGAGGGAAGAGCTGAAGCAGAGAGGTAAGGGGGTTTCTGTTCTTGTTCTTGTTTTTGTTCTTGAGAGCTGAATGGGTATTTGCAACTTCGAGCAATTTGATGAGGATTTGGCGAAAAGGGTTTTCATATAAGGGGAAGATTAAGGGAATTTGGATCTACAGCTTGGTGTTCTTGAGCTGTGGTGAGTGGATATGCGAAACGTAATACGTTTCATGTTCTTGTTCTTGTTGTTCTTGTTGTGTTTTGAGCCAACATTTCAACAGGTGAGTTTGAGAACTGAGCGTGTAGCTCTTCTCAACCTCAGATCGTCTCTGGGTTTGAGGAGCAGGGATTGGCCTATCAGAGCTGACCCTTGCTCTGTTTGGAATGGTATCAATTGTCAAAATGGTCGAGTTATTGGTATCAATATCTCTGGGTTTCGAAGAACTCGTAGTGGTAATCTAAACCCACAATTTGTTGTTGATTCTTTGGCTAATTTGACTCTTTTACAGTCTTTTAATGCTTCTAAGTTCTTGCTTCCGGGTGTAATTCCTGATTGGTTTGGCTCAAGGCTCAAGTCTTTGCAAGTTCTTGATCTTCGTTCTTGTTCTATCATTGGTTCTATTCCATTGAGTTTTGGAAATTTGACGAATCTAGCTAGTTTATATCTCTCCAAGAACAAGCTTAATGGAACGATCCCTTCAAGTATTGGTCAACTTGTTCATCTTTCCGTGCTTGATCTTTCGCGTAATGAGCTCACTGGATCTGTTCCTTCTTCGATTTCATCTCTTGGGAACCTTTCTTTTCTCGATCTTTCTTCGAATCGTTTAGATGGGTCGATTCCTTCCCTCATTGGGTCCATTAGGAAGCTTCAGAATTTGAACCTTTCAAGAAATGATATCACTTCTTCATTGCCTGCTTCACTTGGGGACCTCGATAGATTAGTAGATCTCGATCTCAGTTTTAACGAATTGTCCGGGCTGCTACCTCGAGATTTGAGAGGCATGAGCAGTCTTCAGAGAATGATAATTGGGAACAATCTACTTGGTGGATCATTGCCAGATGGTTTGTTTACTTCTCTTAGACAATTGCAGGCATTGGTTCTCAAGGATAATAACTTTACCGGTGCAGTTCCCGACGTATTGTTCTTGTCGCCTGGATTGCGTCTTCTCGATATCTCTGGAAATAGTTTCACTGGTATGCTGCCTAACTCGAGCTCTGGTTTAAATTCAACTGATGGAACATTGAATATATCTCGAAACATGTTTTACGGTAGCCTCATGCCAGTTATAGGACGATTCAGGGCTGTTGATTTATCGGGAAATTATTTTGAAGGCGGAGTTCTGAACTTTGTGCCAACGGATGCTACTCTTGAGAGTAATTGTCTTCAAAATGTATCTAGCCAGAGGACACTGGCTGACTGCTCGTCATTTTATACCGAAAAAGGCCTTAGTTTTGATAACTTTGGCGAACCGAACTCCGAACAACCTTCTTTAATCGAAAAAACTGGCAAGAACAATAAAAGGGTAATCGTATTGGCGAGCGTATTAGGAGGGGTTGGGTTTATTGTCCTTCTGGTGTTGTTGGTAATGCTGGTTCTATATATTGGTGGCAAGAGAGCGTCGGGGAATCAAAGGGCGGTCAGTGTAGGACCGATACCCCCTGGCAGTAACGAACCACCTCCAGGCTTATCGATTAACTTTGCAAGCTTAGGTGATAGGTTTACAGATAAACAGCTTCTTCAGGCTACTGATGGCTTTAGCAACGAGAACTTGATCAAACTCGGCCACTCTGGTGAGCTATTTCGTGGCGTCTTGGACAATGGGGCCGATGTCGTTATAAAAAAGATCGACCTGCGGAAGGTTAAGAAGGAAACCGAGCTAGTGGAATTGGATTTGTTTGGTAAGGTGTCACATACAAGATTGGTTCCTCTTTTAGGACACTGCCTAGATAATGAACATGAGAAGTTCTTGGTTTACAAATATATGCCAAATGGAGACTTGGCGAATTCTTTGGTGAGGAAAACTAATGTTGATGATGAAAACATACAGTCTTTGGATTGGATAACAAGGCTTAAAATTGCTTTGGGAGCTGCTGAGGGTCTTGCTTATATGCATCATGATTGTTCTCCGCCGCTCGTTCACAGGTACACGAAACTTTAGTTATTGTCTTTTTTTTTTCCTTCTTTTGAGGTTTGTTGATGTAATAGTCTAAGTCCACTGCTAGCAGATATTGTTCTCTTTGCGCTTTTTCTTTCGGGCTTCTCCTCAAGGTTTTTAAAACGTGTTTGCTAGAGAGAGGTTTCTACACCCTTATAAAGAATGTTTTGTTCCCCTCTCCAACCCCGACGTGGGATTTCACAATGCACCTCCTTTTGGGGCCTAATGTCCTCGCTGACACACTGCTTAGTGTCTGGCTCTGATACTATTTGTAACGACTCAAGCCCAGCCCCAACGTGGGATCTCACAATTCACCCCTTTTTGGGGCCCAATGTCTTCACTAACACACTGCTCAGTGTCTGGTTTTGATACTATTTGTAATAACCCGAGCCCACTGCTAGCAAATATTGTCCTCTTTGGGCTTTCTCTTTCGGGCTTCCCCTCAAGGTTTTTAAAACGTGTCTGCTCGGGAGAGGTTTTCACTCCCTTATAAAGAATGCTTCATCCCCTTCTCCAACCCCGACGTGAGATCTCACAATCCACCCCCTTTTGGGGCCCAACGTCCTTGTTGGCACACCGCTCGGTGTCTGGCTCTGATACCATTTGTAACAACCCAAGCCTACCGCTGCTAGCAAATATTGTCATTTTTGGGCTTTCCCTTTCAGGTTTCCCCTCAAGGTTGTTAAAACATGTCTGCTAGGGAGATGTTTCACTCTCTTATAAAGAATGTTTCGTTCCCTTCTCCAACCCTGATGTGGGATCTCACAATCCACCTTTTTTTGGGGCCTAGCGTCCTTGTTGGCACACCGCCCGGTGTTTGGCTCTGATACCATTTGTAACAACTCAAGCCCACCGCTAGCAAATATTGTCCTCTTTGGGCTTTCCCCCTCAAGGTTTTTAAAACGTGTGTTAGGGAGAGTTTTCCACACCCTTATAAAGGATATTTCGTTTCCCTTCTCCCTTCTCCAACCCTAACGTGGGATCTCACAATCCACCACCTTTTGGGCCCAACGTCCTCGCTGGCACACCGCCCGGTGTTTGGATCTGGTACCATGTGTAACAACTCAAGCCCACTGCTAGCAAATATTGTCCTCTTTGAACTTCCTCTCAAGGTTTTTAAAACGTGTGCTAGGGAGAGTTTTTAACATCCTTATAAAGAATGTTTCGTTTTCCTCTCCAATCGTTGTGGGATCTCACAATCCACCCCTTCTTCGAGGCCAGCGTCGTCGCTGACACTCGTTCCCCTCTCCAATCAAATGTGGGATCTCACAATTCACTCCCTTTAGGGCCCAGTGTCCACCGTTAGCCGATATTGCCTTCCTTGGGCTTTCCCTTTCGAGCTCCCTCTCAAGGTTTTTAAAATGCATCTACAACGAAGAGGTTTCCACGCCCTTAAAAAGAATGTTTTGTTCCCCTCCCCAACCGACCTGTGATCTCACAGTTGATGTGTATAATATCAATGGCTTGAGTTCACTTAATTGTCTTGTTGTGACTTCGACGGACGAGATCATATCGCGTCTCTCCTATTCTTTGGATAAATTCTTATAGTGAGTTGAGTCACTTGACCAAATATTTCGATAAATAAAAGTTCAGCTCTGATATGTGTATATAAGTATTTGAACTTAGCATTATTGACTTTATTAACACTTCTTCTTTTGGTCATTGAAGAGATGTGCAAGCTAGCAGTATACTTCTTGATGATAAATTCGAAGTACGACTCGGGAGCTTGAGTGAAGTTCGTGCCCAAGATGGGGACAGCCACCAGAAACGAATGTCCAGGTTGCTTCGGTTGCCACAGTAAGTGTTCGTTCACCTTCTGATAAATATTTCTTCGACTTTTCTCATCGGGACTACTCGATTAAGATTATCTTCAAGCTTAGGATTGCTTGTCAGCAAAATTTATCAGTTGTTGCTTTGAGGGTGTAATAATCATTTTCGCTTTAAAACGTGCAGGTCATCCGAGCCAGGTTCCTCTGGTATGTTCATATTTACATTTTGTTTCCTTTCGAGATTACAAATTTTCTTTTGCCATGGGTTGTCTGCATGTTTTGTTGAGGATCGTAGGGAGAGGAGTCTCACATCGTTAATTAAGGGGTTGATCATGGGTTTATAAGAAAGGAATACATCTCCATTCGTATAAGCCATGAGAGCTTATACTCAAAGTAGACAATATCATACCATTGTGGAGACTCGTGGTTCCTGCCCTTAACTTAGCCATGTCAATAAAATTCTCAAATGTCTAACAAAGATATTGTGAGCCTCGAAGGTGTGGTCAAAAGTGACTAAAGTGTCGAACAAAGAGTGTACTTTGTTTCAGGGCTCCAAAGAAGGAGTCGAGCCTCGATTAAGGGGAGACTCTATGGTGTACTTTGTTCGAGGGGAGGATTGTTGAGGATCGTTGGGAGAGGAGTCCCACATCGGCTAATTAACGGGTTGATCATGAGTTTATAAGTAAGGAATAGATCTCCATTAGTATGAGGCCTTTCGAGGAAACCAAAAGCAAAGACATGAGAGCTTATGCTCAAAGTGGACAATATCATACCATTGTAGAGAGTCGTGGTTCCTAACATGGTATCAGAGTTATGCCATTTACTTAACCATGTCAATAGAATCCTCAAATGTCAAACAGAGGAGTTGTGA
The DNA here is from genome assembly GCF_002738365.1 of Cucurbita moschata. Taxonomy (NCBI): domain Eukaryota; kingdom Viridiplantae; phylum Streptophyta; class Magnoliopsida; order Cucurbitales; family Cucurbitaceae; genus Cucurbita; species Cucurbita moschata. Next base: position 1,499,812 of record NW_019268526.1, on the reverse strand, counting down.
GCCTCGAAGGTGTAGTCAAAAGTGTCGAACAAAGAGTATGCTTTGTTCGAGGGTTCCTAAGGAGTCGAGTCTCGATTAAGGGGAGGCTGTACGAGGGCTCCATAGGCTTCAGGGGAGGCTCTATGGTGTACTATTTTGTTCCGTCCCACGTTAGCTAATTAAAAGGTTGATCATAGGTTTATAAGTAAGAAATACATCTTCATTGGTACGAGGCCTTTCGGGGAAACCAAAAGCAAAGTCATGAAAGCTGACAATATCATACCATTGTCGAGAGTCGTGGTTCCTAGCATGTTTGTCGGTATCATTTGAAGCGAGTTTATTAGGATGTGAACGTTGTGATCTGAAGTTAGCCTCATATTTGCAGGGACTCAGACATCAGTATGTTCCTATGATGTTTACTGCTTTGGGAAGGTGTTATTAGAGGTAGTGACAGGCAAGGTGGGCATCAGTGCTACTCCTGATACCCAATTGAAGGACTTTTATGATCAAACATTCCCATACATCAGCATCCACGACAAAGAATTGGTGAGCAAAATCATCGATCCGAATCTGATTGTTGATGAAGATTTCCTCGAGGAAGTGTGGGCTATGGCTGTTGTCGCGAAGTCATGTCTGAATCCAAGGCCTTCGAGACGACCCCAGATGAGATACATCCTGAAAGCTTTGGAGAATCCTTTAAAGGTCGTGAGAGAAGAAAGTTCGGGTTCGGCAAGGCTACGAGCGACTTCTTCACGAAGCTGGAATGCAGCTTTGTTCGGGAGCTGGCGACAGAGCCTATCAGATCTAACGGTTGTACCAGCTGCTGCCACAACAACGTCAAGAGCCGTGGGAGGTAGCTTCAAACAGTCAGGAACTTCAGGTTCACAGGGAAGTGGCCAGAACAACAGCGGTGAAGCTTCACGGAGAAGGCATTCAAAGGAGATATTCCCCGAGCCAGCAGACGAGCAAGGCGAGAGAGGCGAGTATCATTACTAGTAAAGAAAATTCATTGATCTTGATTGATTCTTTGTCAATAACAAACACAGCAGCAGGCCATTCCAATTGAGAGAGCCTGATAACTGCTCGACCCGGCGGGTTGTTGCTTTCGGGTTTCGTAGTTGGAGAGGAGAGGGCGGGTGACGCCCCGAGCTTTCTGCCATGGAAAATTGTCATTCTTTGAGAAATGTATGGGTTTCTTTGTTGTTGGTGATTTTATGTTTTGTGGAAGGCATGGGGCCTTCAAGCTTTCTGTAGGCGTTTCTTGTTCTTGTTTGTTCTCTCATTATTATTATTTTATACCTTTTTCTGTTCCCTTTTTTCCCTCTTTATATTTGATTTTAGGGTTTAGCCTTTTTGGGAATGTAAACAATCCAAAAAAATGTATAATATTTTAGAAAAATAATATTAAAAATAGGTCCCACCGAGATTTGAACTCAGGTTACTGGATTCAGAGTCCAATGTCCTAACCACTAGACCATGGGACCATAGGTATTTATAAAATTCATATCTTATAATTTTTAAAATTTTAAAAATTTATAAACTTTCAAATTTATTACTATTATATCGGTGAATTTTAAATAAAAAATATAGAAAATGTAAAAAATATATTAGAAAAAGGGAAACAAAAAAAAAAAAAAAAAAAAAAGGTCCTACTGAGATTTGAACTCGGGTTACTGGATTCAGAGTCCAATGTCCTAACCACTAGACCATAGGACCACAAGTGTTGAATTAAATTTGTAAACTTTAAAAAATAAATATTTTCAAATTTGTTTCTTATAATTTCAAAACTTTAAAAATGTTTAATGTGTCCTCACTTTTTGTTTTATATTTTATAGAGTTTCAATATATTAAAATAAATTAATTTATTAGATCACGTGTATAATTATTAATTTTTGTAATAAAATAATTAATTAAACAATATATTATTTTCTTATCCCAAAGTTTAGAAAATTTTTAGACTATTTAAAGAAAAAATATACTTAATAAAATTTTCCACATTCATATATATATATATAATATATATATATATATCTATATGTTTGTTTATTTATTATTTATTTTATTTAAATAATTTATGGCGGAGAAAATTTACTTTCGAATATATGACGTGGTCGACCCCATTGTGCATAAAGATTCGATTTTTCTATTATGTTTGAGGTGGAGTAATATAGAGATTTCTTTTCTTCGAATTTGCTTTTCTTTGATTCACTTTCGATCGAACATAAAGCCCATGTGTGGTGTCGTGTTTCGAGGTACAAATTCTTTGTCCATCTTCCTCCTCACTCCTCTCGTTTTCTTTTTCTTTTTTCCCGCTCTTATTATTATTATTGTTATTTTTTTTTATTCTTTTTCATTTTTTCAAAAAAGAAAAATCTTACTTTCACTCAACAAAAAAAAAAAAAAAAAAAAAAAAAAAAAAAAAAAAAAAAAAAAAAAAAAAAAAAAAAAAAAAAAAAAAAAAAAAAAAAAAAAAAAAAAAAAAAAAAAAAAAAAAAAAAAAAAAAAAAAAAAAAAAAAAAAAAAAAAAAGGAAAATAATGTATGTCCGAACCCAATCTCTTATCATACATGATTTAGTCTACGTACTTTCACGTCTATTTTATCATACAATTTAATCTCCGTTAAAAGGTAAAACTATAACAACTCAAGCCTACCGATAGTAGATATTGTCTGTTTTTGTCCGTTACGTATCGTCGTTAGCCTCACTGTTTTAAAACGCGTCTATTAAGGAGAAGTTTCCACACCCTTATAAAGAATGTTTAGTTCCAGTCTCCAACTAATGTGAGATCTCACAATCCACCTCCTTTGAGGGCCTAACGTCTTCGCTAGCACACTGCTTGGTGTCTAGCTCTAATATCATTTGTAACGCTCCAAGCTCATTGCTAGTAGATATTGTCCGCTTTAACCTGTTATGTATCATCGTTAGCCTCACGGTTTTAAAACGCTACCAACCACCGGAAACCTTCTAATTTCCTAAATTTTAGTGAAGGAAGGGTAAGATTTCAAAATTGAGACATAATTAAGTATCTAATAATTTTTTTTAAAAATATAAATTTTGGAAATAAATGACTAAAGTCAACCGAGAGTAAAAGAAACATGTAACTAGACGAACATTTCAAAACAAATGATAATCAATCTAGATATCAATCAAACACTTCATGGTACTCAACCGTTCAAGTAGGTTTGATCTTCCATACCCATCTCAAAATAACGATTCCCTCCTGTGTGGATTGAAAGACAGTGAGCTACTCAGTTCTCATCTCAGCGAGTAAACACGATCCCACAACAACTCAAATCCATGGGAACAACTACCATCGATGTTCTACTCTCTTACGACCGCTTTTCAACGACAACAACTGAGCTAACAAGAACGGATGACTATTCAAACATTCGCCGTGATAATACATACTTATTTCTTCGATAATTACATTAACGGAGTTGTTTCTAGAAAATTTTCCCTCATTAGCTTGTTAATTATGATAATTAAGATGAAAAACGAGAAAAAAAGCATGATGAAGACTTGATTTAGCGATGTTTACGGCTGTTCTTACTTGCCCACACGAACCATTGCAGCCAAAAACAGCTCTAAATCCGCCACGCGTTCATCTCACCGCCGGTAGTCGCATCCGCTTCTTATGGGTACCGCCAAAACATAATCCCTTTTCATCACAGCGTCTTCTTTCCGCCACCCCAAAATTATTGTTACCCAAAAGAAATTTAATCCCCACAGCCCAAACCCATTAGCCACCACCACCATTTTTACTCATTCCAATCCCTAAAACCCACCATTGTTTGTCTCTCAGATCTGAACTATGGATGAGAAGCTGATACAGCGATTGGAGTCCGCTGTGGCTCGGCTTGAGGCGTTCTCCACTGGGTTCCGGCACGGCGGTGCACCAGAGAGTGACGAGGTTACGGTGTCTGATCCTTCGGTTCTTGCTTTTGACGATTTCATGGGACAGTACGTTGCGAGAGTTTCAAACGCCGCGGAGAAGATTGGGGGACAGGTTCTTGAGGCCACTAAGATTTTGAGTGAGGCATTTTCTGTTCAGAGGGAGCTTCTTGTTAAGGTTAAGCAAACTCAGGTTAGTGATAATCTCTGTTTTTCGCCTCAAATAATGTGATATTGAAGCTTGTGTTGATTTAGTTTTCTTCTTAAGTTGATTGTTTTGGTTTCATAATCACTGTTTTATTCATATGGGATTGGATGTAAGCTGTCGGAATGATAATGAAAATCTTAGATGATTGGTTAGGGAACTACTGAATTGTGTTGAGATGCTTTGTGGAAGGGTGTTTTTGGTGTAATGAATTAGGAATATCAGCTATCTAGCTGTCAACTCATGTCTAAGCCTTCTTCATTCGATTTGGAAATGAAAATGAAAGAAAAACTCACATGTAAAGAAGCGGTTTCACTCCTTTCCCTCATCAGCCCCCTAGATCAATGAAGAAGGGAGAAGTGTATTCTTCCGAATCTTTGAAAGCGAAGCGCTATGTCGAGACGGGGTGGCCTAATAGTTTCTAGAATGCCGTTGTCATGATGTTGATTTGGCTTATGTGACTACGGCATCCATGTAGCTCCAAATACGCGCATTGGAGCATCAAGTGAAGCGCTATGTTGGGATGGGGTGACCCAACAGTTTCGATAATGCTGTTGTCATGATGTTGATAAGCAACTACGAGATCTGTGTAGCTCTGAATACGCGCATTGGAGCATCATCATGGTGGTCCTTCGAAAATGTAGTACTACTAGATTCCGGGATGTAATTTTTATGACGTTTTAAACTGGACTTCTACTTTTGTCGGAATAAGTGACAAGGATGAACCAATATGCTGTCACTGCACACATGCCTTCTAATCTCTTTACAAATCTCAATTCTGGATTAGTAGATTGTTTATCTGTTTAAGTTCAGCTGAAATCCTGAAAGCCTTGAAGGTTAATGAAGACAGAACGTTTTCGTCGAATGCTCTTAATGAATGTTATTTTGCTCGTTCGTTTTAGCAACAAAAACGAGAAAGAACAAGACTGTTATATACCTAAACGAGGGCCTAGTACTAACTTTCAGTAGAAATTTTCGGGTGAAGTTTGTGGGTCTGAAGTTCAATTGTTTATTTTGTTTCGCAGAAACCCGACCTCGCAGGCTTGGCTGAATTTCTGAAGCCATTGAACGAAGTTATTAACAAAGCAAATGCACTTACAGAGGGAAGGAGATCTAATTTCTTCAACCATTTGAAAACTGCAGCTGATAGTCTATCTGCTTTAGCTTGGATTGCATTTACTGGAAAAGACTGCGGTATGAAGTGTAGTTGAGTATATCCTCGTTGGGACGTGTAGTTCAAATCCGTTCGATTTAAGCCGTTCTTGATTTTTGTAGGTATGAGCATGCCTATTGCCCATGTCGAAGAAAGTTGGCAAATGGCTGAATTTTACAACAACAAAGTAAGCTTATGTTCCCTCTAAAACCCGCTTTTGCTAAAAAGAACATGTACTTTAGTTTGACTAGCGTGTCCTTACTTGGACACTCGACAGTTGTTGGACCGACAGTTGTTGGACACGTCTTATCTTGATGGATGTGTTTGACACTAGTTGTATGAAGTCAATGCAGGTCCAACATTTGTTACACATGGATCGAATACTTGACTTTTTATCTTAAAATTAATGGTCTATTGTCGACCTGTTTACTTCTTCATTCAGGTTCTTGTAGAGTACAGAAACAAAGATCCGAATCACGTCGAGTGGGCAAAAGCTATGAAGGAGCTCTATTTGCCGGGTTTACGGGACTATGTCAAAAGTTTTTATCCATTGGGTCCGGTATGGAGTGTTACTGGGAAAAAGGCTGCACCTGCTGCCCCTAAAGCTTCTCCTCCTACTAAAACGTCAGCACCGAGCGCACCTGCCCCACCCCCGCCCCCTCCAGCTTCACTCTTCATCTCTGAGCCTTCTCAGGCTTCATCTTCCAAGCCAAAAGAAGGAATGGCTGCTGTTTTCCAAGAAATTAATTCTGGGAAGCCTGTGACCCTAGGTATTGCTTGTTTTCAAAACTCTCCCCTTAACTACTACTTGAACTTCACTACTATTTGAACATCTCTAAGCACGTTCTCTGCCACAAGGTCTGAAGAAAGTCACCGATGACATGAAAACCAAGAACCGTGCGGATAGAGTTGGCATTGTGGGTTCTAGTGAGAAAGGTGGTCGTACAGCCTCTCCGTCGTTTTCCAAAACCGGCCCTCCAAAGTTGGAACTTCAAATGGGTCGAAAGTAAGTTTTACTCATCCTAGTTACAAATAAGATAGTGTTTGTGAGATCCTCCATCGGTTGGGGAGGAGAACAAAGCATTCCTTATAAGGGTTCGGAAACCTCTCTGTAGCATATGCGTTTTTTAAACCGTGAGGCTAACGGCGATACGTAACGGGCAAAAGCGGACAATATCTGCTAGTGGTGGGCTTGGACTATTACAAATGATATCAGAGCCGGACACCGAGCGGTGTGCCAGCAAGGACGCTGGACCCCCAAGGAGGGTGGATTGTGAGATCCCACCTCGGTTGGAGAGAAGAACGAAACATTCCTTGTAAGGGTTTGAAAACCTCTCTCTAGTAGATGCGTTTTAAAACCATGAGGCTAACGGCGATACATAATAAGCCAAAGCAGACAATATCTGTTACAGTGTTGACACTAAGTGCCCTACTTAATCTCTCTATTTATACATTCAAACAGGTGGGTCGTCGAGAACCAAATCGGAAGGAAAAACTTGGTGATTGATGATTGCGATGCTAAACAATCGGTATATATCTTTGGATGCAAAGATTCAGTTTTGCAGATTCAAGGTAACGTTTTATCTCACAATCGGTTTACTCGTTCGTCTCTTCTGATGAATAGGGAAGTTAATATTTTCACCTTGCTGCAGGGAAAGTTAACAACATAACAGTCGACAAGTGTACAAAAATGGGAGTCGTATTCACGGTAGTATACGCTATTGGGCAAAAAAACGATCCTTATATATATATATATATAGCTGATTTGGATGAATTTTTTTACTTCCAAAATAACAGGATGTTGTGGCTGCATTTGAGATTGTTAACTCCAATGGGGTTGAAGTACAATGCCAGGTACTTTGTTCTTCTCACATTGAATGGTTCTACATCTTTGAAGCTAGTGGCTACATTTTTCTTGCATCTATGCACATAGCTTAAGCATTCTTTACAAGGGAGTGGAAACTTCTCCCTAGTAGATGTGTTTTAAACCTGTGAGGCTGATGGTGATACGTAACGGGCCAAAGCGGACAATATCTGCTAGCGGTGGGCTTGAGCCGTTATAATGGTATCAGAGCCAGACACCGGGCGGTGTGCCAGCGAGGACGCTGGGTCTCCAAGGGGGGTGGATTGTGAGATCCCACATCGGTTGGAGAAGGGAACGAAGCATTCTTTACAAGGGTGTGGAAACCTCTCCTTAGTAGATGCGTTTTAAATCCGTGAGGCTGACGGCGATACGTAACAGGCCAAAGCGAACAATATCTACTAGCGGTGGACTTGGGCCGTTACAAATGGTATCAGAGCTCGACACCGGGCGCTGTGCCAGCGAGAATGTTGGCCCCCCAAGTGAGGTGGATTGTGAGATACCACATCGGTGGGAGAGGGGAACAAAACCTTCTTTGTTAGAGTGTAGAAACCTCTTCCTAGTAGACGCGTTTTAAACCCGTGAGGCTGACAGTGATACGTAAAGGGCCAAAGCGGACAATATCTGCTAGTGGTGGGCTTGACATATTACAGCTTTGGCTTTTAACGGAGCAATCCGGGTGTTCTAAATATAATTTACGAGAAGAGATATGCCATTAACAATGGCTGATAAACCTTTAGTTTTAAAGCCATGAAGTTGCTAAGACTTAGTTCTTCCATTTGCTGGTTATTCCAGGGTTCTGCCCCAACCATTTCTGTGGACAATACTGGAGGCTGTGTATTATACTTGAGCAAAGATTCTTTGGGGACATCCATTACGACTGCCAAGTCGAGTGAGATCAACGTTTTGGTACCTGGTGGAGCGTCCGATGGTGATTGGGTATGGTTCCGTGTTCCTTCCTCCGCTCATGTTCTTGATTTTCTCGTATCAGTTGATCGAATTCTTACGCAGTTCTATTCACTTTTTTCCGAGGAATATATTCGCTTTAAAAAGAAAGAAAACTGTTCACTTTTGCTTTTTGATAAAGCTCTTAGATTCTAGGCCTTGATAGCATTTTCCTTTCGTTTTATAGAACTTTGCTATTAACAATGTCCATGAAGCCTCACTGTCTTCTGCTATACATGTTCTTGATTAGGCCAACAAAATGGCATAGAAATGAATTTGATTCCATAGAATGATCATACTTTATGCGACAAACTCGAACTTTGCAAAACATTTCTAGATCGAACATGCCGATCTCTCATAAAAAGAACGTTTTGATTCTGCTACAACATTATCTGGAAACCGTTGGGATTAGATTTCAACATGGATGTTCTTGTTTTGTTCTTGTTCTATCTCTGTAGGTCGAGCATGCTTTGCCGCAACAGTTCGTTCATACGTTTAAGGACGGTCGCTTCGAAACCACTCCAGTCTCTCACTCGGGAGGGTGATCTCGAGTTTGAACAGATTCTCACTTTTCTTCGTATCCGGTTTAGAGTGGGTTTTGTTTCCATTTTTTTCCCCCATTTGATTCAATTGTCACAGGAAATTACATGTGGTGCTTGTTAGTGTTTGTTTCATTGGGTTCTTGTTTTCCTCTTATAAAGAAGCTTGGGTTCAGGTGTTCATGGCGGCTGTAGTGTGTTGTGCAATGATGTTCTGTTTCTTCTGGTTTGTTCTGTATTTGAATATCTCGGTTTAAGAGAAGAAGTACATGTCAATTATCTTTGAGTTATGCTCAAGTAAAAATTTATGGTTTTACACCGTAAAATTATACAAATGACTTACGATGAAATTAGTGTTTATAAATTTAATTTTTTAAATAAATAAATTGATAAAAATAATATTTATTATCCAAAAAAATACGTGTTTATATATATATATATATATACACACACATACATATATAATATTATACGAAAATGTTAAAATTTGAAAGAAGAAATTTGAACTTATATGACAAATCTTTCCATTATTTTTCCATTTTAAAAATTAATAGATTCTTAAACTTTTAATTTTTAAAAATTGAATCAATTTTGTATATAATAAATTTATATATTTTTAAAATTTACATTTATATTTAGTACAAAATTAAAAGTTTTTAAATTTAAAATATTGTTATATATTAAATTTAATAACTTCTTAGATTTAAAATTTTAAATATATATTATTATTTTTTCGAGTAGAATTTATTAATTAAAAAATTAAAGTTTATATAATCTAAAACTTATCGTCCATTTTTTTTTATTTGTGTTTATTTGGTCTTTAAATTTTAAAAATATCTAATAAATGTATTAACTAAAATTAATATAAAAAATTCTTAAACTTTAAAATTTATATATAATAAGTTCATACATTTTTTTAATTTGGAATATAAAAGATCAGCCTATCCAAAATAAATAAATAAATATATTTATGACGCAAAAAATTCAAAATTAAGTCTATTAACTTTATATTTAATAGATTATTTTAAGTGTAAGGAAAAAATAAAAATAAAAATTATTAAAAAATTTAAAAACTTTAAAATCAGTTACTGATGAGAGGAGTTACACAAGAAACACCTCATAACGCACATTAATTACAAAATAAAAAACAATTATTTTATTTTTATTTTTAATTTTGAAGTAAGATTTTAAATATTTGACCAATAAAAAAAAATGTTAATATTTTAATTTTTACAGGTACATGTAATAACTATAGTGGTGGGCCTCCCTGTTGAAAAGGGCGTAGTCTTTTTTCCAAAGCTTCCAATTTTGCCCCTCTCTTCTGGGCCCCACCTTCCCCCCCATCTCTGAACTTGCGGACTTTCACACCTCACATTCACATAACAAACACAGAGAGAGAGACGGGGAGAGAGACAGAGAGACAGGCGGAGAGAAATACAGAGACCTCTCTCTATCTCTCTCTGCAATTCTGCGTTCATTTCATGTCCGGTTGATATTTTTCGTTCTGTTGTTAATCATGGCCGCCTCCTCCTTTTCACTCACTTTCGTCTCCTTCTCTCTCTTCGCCGCCTTTTACCTCGCCGGTCTCTTTCTCTCCTCCCTTTTTCCTTTTCTCTGTTCACTCATTTTCTTTTCTCAATTCCTTTCGTTTTTTGTTTCTGTTTTGCAGATTCTCAATCCTTCATCGGCGTCAACTATGGCCAAGTCGCCAACAACCTTCCGCCGCCGGTCTCCACTGCCGCACTACTTCGCTCAACTACAATCGGCAAAGTCCGACTCTACGGCGCCGATCCACAGATAATCAAAGCCCTAGCCAACACCGGAATAGGAATCGTGATTGGCGTAGCCAATGGCGACATTCCTGCCCTGGCCTCGAATCCGAACTCCGCTGCTCAATGGATCAACACGAATGTCGTTCCCTACTATCCAGCCAGTAATATCGTGCTGATTACCGTCGGCAACGAGGTGATTTCATCCATGGATCAAGGCCTGATTTCGCAGCTTCTCCCAGCGATGCAGAACGTGCAGAACGCTCTGAATTCGGCGAACCTTGGCGGTAAGGTGAAGGTGTCGACAGTGCACTCGATGGCGGTGTTAAGCCAGTCGGATCCGCCGTCGTCGGGGAGATTCAATCCGGTGTTGGAACAGATGATGAAGGCGGTGGTGGAATTCGAGAAGGAGAACGCGTCGCCATTTGCGATAAACCCTTACCCGTTCTTCGCGTACCAGAGCGATCCGAGAGCCGAAACGCTGGCGTTTTGCCTGTTTCAACCCAACTCGGGCCGGGTCGACTCGGGAACCGGAATAAAGTACATGAACATGTTCGATGCTCAGGTCAGTCAACCGCTCCAATCAAGTTCTCCTAATTTCATTTCAATTTCTTAATCTTAATTAATTAATTAATTAATTAATTCCAATTCTTTCACCTTAAACACCGACGACGTTTACTTTAAGTCAACAGTCAATAGCCTCAAATTGTGACACGTGTCAATAAGCTTTAAATTTATTATTATTTTTTTTTTACCTTTTTTAAGTAAATATGTAATTTTTTTTTTAAGCATATAATTTGAAGATTAATTTACAAAAAGCTTTGGCTAAAAATATTAACGTCACTTTTTTTTGGGGGTTGCTGATGGTTATATTTTATTCTTTTGGGGTTAAAAAATCTCTTTCCATATGCATCGATATTAGCAAATTTATCATTTTCAGAATCAATTTTTTAGAAAGTAATCTGAATGACGTTACTTATCAATTTGGGTTTTTTTTTTTCCTGGCTGCTAGATTTGGAATTTTAATACTTTTTATAGATCTTGTTGCTGTTTATAGTTCTTGTGGTGCATTTCGATTTGGTGCTTGCTTGTGGGTACTTCGCGTAAATTGCTTGAAACTAAACAATGGGTGTAGATAATGATGTGTTTGAAGTTTTGATTGTTTCTGCCTGCAAGGTGTTTGTGATATTGCGTGAAAGAAATTGATGTGTAAAATCACTCGCTTGCTTGAACGCCCCTTCCTGATTTTACGCCCAATTGAAGATTAAAAGCGTAAATTCTGTTTTATTTTCAACCCAAAAGGCCAATTTAGAAGAAAAAAGTGATCAGGTGGGAAATGTTTTGATTGTTTCTGTCTGCAAGGTGTTTGTGATATTGCGTGAAAGAAATTGATGTATGAAATCAGTAATCACTCGCTTGCTTAAACGCCCCTTCCTGATTTTACACCCAATTGAAGACTAAAAGCCTGATATTCTGTTGTATTTTCAACCCAAAAGGCCAAAAGAATTTAGAAAAAAGTGATGAGGTGGGAGATGTCATTCAACTTTCGAATCTTAGCAAATAAGCTTGCTTTTCCTGTGTGATGTGACCTATATTATGCTCGGTTACAGCTGGCCTGTGCCAATTAATGTCGGTAAGTCCTTCCAAGATATCAATTATTATAGCAGATGAGGAATGCTTACATATTATTTATTGGCCTGGAATTTTTCTTCCTTTTCTTTTTGGGTTTATTGAGCTGTGATATTAGTAAGAGCTAGTGTCCTCGTGACAAGGATTAGAGACGTTTGAAGACACATTTCAAAATTTTGTATTCAAGCCTAGCCCCTCCATGAATGGATGGAGCAGATTAGATATAACCCTACAATTGGTTAAAAAACGCATAATATCCCAATAAAAAGGAAAAAGAAGGTTTTCTCTCCCTCTCCTCTTCTCCCCTGACTCGTCCTTTTTTTTTTTTCCCCTAATATGCCCGTTAGTCAGAAAGACAACCAAGTGGGCTAGTGATGTAAGAATTTGGTTTTTCTACTTTCTCCTTTTTGTTGAGAAAAGATATCGGGGAGACCCTTGACTTGGATGGACTCCTGCGCCCTTTTTATTTAGTTTGTTTATCTTGGTGCCCCCTCTCGAGTCAGGTTCGCAGTTAGCTGGACACTATTTTGAATAATTGTGTATTCAAGCCCTCGAAAGAAAATTTTTGTAACTTGAGAACTATTGGTTTTGGTGTGGGTGCTTATAGAAAAAAAATTATAATTATCAAGGGAGCACAGCATATGGTGGTGCGCTGGAATCCCCCCAGCACAACCAAACAAGCACATTCTGAATTTTGTGGCATTTCTTTCTGTGGTCTTCAACTACCATGTTTGTTTAAAACTTGTATTTATGATATCTTGCAACAGATTCTAATAATTTGAACTACTACATCCATTATTGGGAGCTATTATTATTTGGTCCATGACTCGTATTGATTTCAACAGCTTGATGCAGTAAGGTCTGCCTTGAATGCACTGGGTGATTTCAAGGATGTCGAGATCTTGGTAGCTGAAACGGGGTGGGCGTATCGCGGTGATAGCAATGAAGTTGGAACAACTATGGAAAATGCAAGAGCTTACAATGGCAATTTGATTGCACATCTTAGATCAATGGTGGGTACTCCATTGATGCCTGGAAAATCAGTGGATACATATATCTTTGCTCTCTATGATGAAAACTTGAAGCCTGGCCCCACCTCCGAACGATCATTTGGGCTGTTCCGTCCAGATCTAACCATGACATATGATGTTGGGCTCTCAAAGAACAGCCAGGTCAGTCAATGGTTGAATCATTGATTGCTAATTGCATCAACTTTACTTTGATGAACTTTATCCAATCATTTTACATCCATGAAGTTGACTCTTGAATGTTACAGACTCCTACAACTCCAACAACTCCAGCCACCCCGTCCCCAAAACCGACTGCGGCTGCTTGGTGCATGCCCAAGGCAGGTGCTTCTGATGCTCAACTTCAGTCGAATCTCGACTATGCTTGCGGGCACGGTATCGATTGTGGGGCGATCCAACCGGGGGGTGCCTGTTTTGAGCCAAACACTGTAAAATCACATGCTGCTTATGCTATGAATCTCTACTACCAATCTCTTGGCAAGAATCCATGGGACTGTGATTTCTCGCAGACAGCAACACTAACATCCACAAATCCTAGTAAGCTTTCTGTTCTAATATCTCTTCCATTCAATTTCAGCCAAGCAATAAGGGAAGGACAGAAAGTTTTCATATTTTGGTGTTATTTTTTTAGTTGAAGTTCTCACATTTGTGGATTTTCAGGTTATAATGGCTGCTCGTATCCAGGCGGAAGCAGCTGAGAAGGGAGATCATAGTTCAGTGATATGAGATAAAGAATTAGTTTTCCATATTCTAAGGTGTCTTAAGACATTTGAAAACAAACGAATGAAGCAATAATCTAATTAATTGGCCAACAATTGGTCATTCTTAGCTGCCCTGTCCAACATTCTACAAAGCCAAAATGGCTACCTTCTTAAATTCTATTAATTAAGAATAACAATTTTTTTAGGGGAAAAATCAATCCATGCCCTTTTATATATTAATTTCAACTTCAACTTTTACCTTTTGTTAAATTTTTTTTCTTTCATAAGTTTGTTATGTTTGTAATAACGTGTAACAACCTAAGCTCACAGTTAGTAGATATTGTCCTTGTTACGTATCGTCAGTTTCACGGTTTTAAAACGTGTCTGCTTGGGAGAGGTTTCCATCCTCTTGTAAGAAATGTTTTGTTCTCTTCTCCAAACGTGGGATCTCACAACCCATCCCCCTCTTAAGGACCAATCTCATAATCCATCCCCCTTAAAGACCGAGTGTCCTCGTTGGCACACCGCTCGACTCTAATACCGCTTGTAACAATCCAAATCCATTGTTAGCATATATTATCTGCTTTGGCCCATTATGTATCGCTGTCAATCTTGCAATTTTAACAATTTTAAAACGCTATCTATTAAGAAGATATTTCCACACCCTTAAAAGGAATGTTTCGTTTAAATTGAGTTTGACCAACAGTACAAGGTAGAGCATAGAGCAAATCTTCTCAAACTCAAATTGTACGAAAAATTCAACTTTTATATCAATGTTTTTTTAAGTATCACCAATTTTGTAATTTATATATGCTTTATAATCCATTACTTCTTAACAAAAATCTTAAATGAAATATAAATACTACCATATGCGAATGAGACCCTAACGTTTTGGTCGACAATATATGTTAAAGTGACGCCAATAAAAATCAATTAGATGATAAAAATCTTTGGCTCATACGTGAAAGAGCTGAAACTCATTTCCTTCCCCAATGACCTTTATTGTCATTCATTCTACCTACCTTCTTCCTCGTTAAGTTTTCCAATCAGCAATTACTATACATTTTTAATCTAATCTAAAGAGAAAATTGCGATAGAACATACTTAGTCCATTCACAATTTGACACTTATTACCACATACAATGAGTAAGGAGGTGTTTAGAACTGAAAAAAATTCCCAACTACAAGCAGAGTACATGATTTTCTCAATTAAAACAATATCCACCTTACTCCAAGTGGACGAAAAGATTGTTTCAGATCAAAACCAGCATTTTGGCCCGTTCTCGGATTTTTATTTTCCTGAAAGATGTAGCAGTTATAACTTGAAAGGAAAATATAGCAACACTGTAGATGAGATGAGTAATGACAAGGCAATTAATCTGCAAATTTAACTTCTAATCTAAAAGTTCTTGATATAAGAACCAACTTACCTGGAATAATGGCGTCAAATACTCAAAATCCGCCCAATAAACGAACATCGGATTTCGTATGAACAGTTTTCTGCCAAAGCCTACTTGAAATAGAAGCCATTTGCTTCGTATATTGATCCACATTCAAATAATAACCAAGTTCGGAATGAAATTTATTGATAATTTGAAGTGCACTTTTCTCAACAGTAAGGAATGTTTGGTGTCAAGATAAATTTGTGTTGTCTTACATATATCTGTGAAGCAAATTGATTGCTCCCCCCAACGAATGAAATCTGCCCCCTTTCAGGTAATATGTGTCCTAAAAAGACGGTAAAAAAAAAAATACGCTGACAAAGTAGAGGTTGGGTCACATAATTAATACAGCAGGAGTTAAGCCTTCCCATGGACTACGATATGATGATATATAGCTAAGATAAAATATAGTGGAGTTAAACAACAAGCTAAATGAAGAGTAAACCTGGAAGGCTAACGCCCAAAAATGAAGTGGTTTCATGGTGTTGATCTTTCTTAAGCTGACGACCTCTTATCCACAGCAAGACTTGAGAAAGTATGTCCGATAAGGGACCGACTTAGCCGCTGGAGATAATCTCGTGAATGAGATCACTGACTGTTTCGTCGTCGGATCTAACAACCAGCTTCATTGCAACCTCCCTTGAAGCATCGAGACCAAATGACAGACGGGCGAGAACTCTAACGTTGCCAATGAATACACCAGATAGTAAACATGTGTGTGACCGCTGATTGCTAGGGACAACTTCTGTTCCCTGGAAAACAATGAATTGAAGAGACAGAAAAACAGAAGTTACATCTGATTTTAGGAGGAATAATATACCATAACCATTTTTTGTTTGTTATTATGTTTTTAAAAATTAAGTTTACAATTAGTTTTCTTGCTTTATTACCTAATTTAAAGCAAGATTTCGAAAACCAAACCAAATTTTGTAAACCAAAAAAGTAGTTTTTTAAAACTTTTTGAAACAGAAAACCAAACAAAATACAAAATAGATGAGAAGTAGGGCTTTAATTATCAAAATCCTGGAACAAAGGAAAAGGTTGGCTTCTTTGGGCTGCAGGGGAAAAAGATTTGAAACCAGAGGTAGCCCCTGCACTCGAATAAGTTCAACATTCATTTTAACATTGACTCATAAAAAGCACCCAAGTTTCTAATGTCGTCGTTACAATGTAACTAAAACAGTATTACTAGTTGTCACCAATTCAGGAAAACATGGTAAAAAGGAAAACCTTGAGCCGCTAATCATAGTTCATTTTCGAGATGATTTGTTTTCCTTAAGTGTTGACACATAATTGTACTGTTCTATCATCCAGAAGATTTTCATTAAGGTGGAAATATTCATGCACGTACAAAATAAATCCATATGCGCATACCTCACAAGGCTGCATGCCGAGAAGGTCTATGACAGCTCGCACAGCTTCAGCCAAGCTCCCTCTTGGGCCTAATCCATATTCATCTACTCGTTCACCATCTTCACCCATGCTTTCCCATGCATTCTTGAAGTTAGAAACTGCTACTTTCAACATGTAGTCTGCAGCAACCACCTCGACGTCCTCAAGCTGATATTCATCTTCAACGCCATCGTCCTCTGCCTCGCCAGTAGATGGATCAATCTTTTTCCGAGAAGGATAAGAAAGGGGGGAAAATGAAAGATGTATTAGTCTAGAAAGACCAAATGGCAAATAGATTTAAGAAAATAGATGGACTAGAATAAAATAGTCTTGAAATTATTTGAATGCTTAATTGCTTTCTTTTTCCTCTTAATCAGAAACAAAAATTCATTGATCAGCAATACATACGAAGGTTTCAACGGATCAAAATTTCACCTCAATTGGAAACTCTAATGGAGCAATTACAAAATATTTGGAGGAAAAGTTTTAAAGGAAATCAAACCAAACTAACAAATCCTGAAGACGTTCACGATTCCTAGCCTCACTATAGAACACTCTTTATTTCTCACAACCAAATAAGCCAAAGTGAGTCTTTACAATGCTGCCCCACAAAATAAAAACTTATTTGAATGATTTATATTTTTTGTTTTTTTATTATTATGTTGTTATATTTGTGAGTGACTATCGATGCCAACTTGTGTGCACTTCGACAAATCTTACGAAAGTATTGAGCTTGGTACATTTAATTGCCAATAGAACTCATAGAATATTAAATTCTAGGTAGATGATCATCATGATTTCAACTCAATCTCTCAAAGCGTTTTATTGTTTAGACAGATTAAATTTTCTCCATATGCATTGTGGAATAAAAAAAAAAAATAGACGGAAGAGTCAACATTTGGACATATAATTATAGGTATATCAACAAAGCATGTAAACTTGGTATCTCATAAACAAAAATGTTCCATCTAGCATCTGTACAATCATTCTTATTGTGAAATGCCATAATAGAACTCACAAATTGCGTCGACAACAAATAACTACCATAGACTTAGCACAACAAAATGATTGAGCATAAATGAGAGACTATATTTTGTCCTAATTAATTAATTTTTTTAGCAAGACACAACTTCTCATTATATAATGAAAATGAATAAATATTCAAGGAATACAAACTCCCTTAAAAAGAAAAAAATACAAACAACAAATACAGAATAGAGATTAGCCAAGAAAATAAATACATATTTTAAGAACCAACAACTTCAATTGGAAGAACTAGCTTGCAAATGAATGATGAAACTATGAATAAGGCCTCCACCAAACTGAAAAACTGATAGCTACTTTAAATCTTTAAAAATAACCAAAAACCGACAACCAACCAACCAAAAAACCTTTTAAAACTCATCATAAAGCAATCTCAAAAAACTCTCCAGCTTTGCAAGAACTATTAACCCATTGAAAGGAACTTATGAAAAACCATCACCAGCAAAGAAAAAGAAATCTCCTCATGCAAGTCAATTAAAATATCGAAGACAAGACAAAACAAAAATTAGCAAAGCTAAACCATGATGTGGTTTCCTTCTTGAGCCAAAGCAGGAATTTCACGAAACTCAAAGAGTCTTCTTGGCCATAATACCGAAATGACAAGTCAAAAGCTTCAGGAAGAAAATAAATAAATAAATAAATAAAAAATAAGAACAATTTCCATATTGAAATTCAGAGGCTGAGTGACTGATTTCACACTACTCAAGCTTACCTTAGAGTCATCCTTAGAGACATGACCATGAGGTGGAGGGTCTTTTGTAGAGTAAATAACTCCTCTTGTTAAACCTAGAACTAGATCCAAAGGAGTGAAGACAAAATAATTGTTGAAGGGTAAGATAAGAGAAGAGGAAGGTGGTAAGGCGACATTTTGATTCGAGGGTGATAAAAGTCCTATTCGTCTTTCTTCAATTGAATGAGAATTCAAAGGATTTTCCTCCAAACATGGAAGAAAGGGCCGCTTTTTTACATGAATAATTCAAAGGATAGGCATAACCATTCTTGCCCTTTTTAACATTTGGGGGCTTGGAAATCTCAAAATCCATAATGGAGATTTCTAAAAGAGGCTCGGGATTCTCCAATTTATGGGGGATATGATTCGAAAGAAGAATTTTTGATATCTTTCACTTTCAAACTCTGAACACACCTTTTCAACTCTCTTTTTCCTGTCCTAATTATTTAAATACTTCATCAAAGAAGGAAGCTGCACACAAAATACAGGAAAATTCCATACCTCTTTGACAATGAACTTCAACATATTTGAGAACTTCCCAACAGCGGCGACTCCATCTGGCTTCTCAAATGCCACAAAGGTTTGCCCAGGTGTATTGTAAGGAAGAGATCTAAGTGGCTTGGATACTACTTCCGAGAATTCCTCTGCTTCTGAGGCATCCACAATAACATTGACCTGCAGAGGCAGACAATTATAAAAGCATTTCTCTAGCTGGTTCAACAAAAAGTTGCACTTGATTTTTTGGCATTACATTTTCTAGTAGCTGCTCAGGAATTGTATTTGTGCAGTTATATTGAAAGACAACGTGTCTATCAAAAATATGCTTGACAACATTGACAGCATACTCTGTTTCTGCTTCTGTAAGCTCCATGGAAGCTGATGACTGTAAGGACAACATAGAAGTACCCATAATAAAAACAGAGCACACTAACATATAAGAATTTGTATAGATCGGTTAATAAAGAGGGCAAATGGAAGAACCTTGAAAAGCTTCCCAAAGTCAGAGAATTCTGCAATGGAACGAAGCATCTTTTCATAAGCATCGACAGAAGAAGTAAGGGTAGTGGGAGGAACACCAAGCCCTTTCGATTTTTTACTACTACCCTTCTTCTCAGCAAGTGGCTGGGATTTGATCTCCTTAGATACAGAATCAAGATCAAAAGGTTCTTCAGAAGGTTCCTGTGCCCATATGCAATGAGATGAGATAGTGACTGTGGTAAACTAAATTTAAGAACACCAAGTTAAAGCACCTTACATAATTTTTCAAACTGGTCTCTAGATTGCTCAGTGGCAAGTCTAGAGAGCCAAAAAGAATTTCTTGCACGTCTTCCTCATTTTCAACAATTGAGCCTTCTGCTCCAAGTGTCTTAAGATAAAGGGTTGCCCTATCACGAACCTGCAGCCAACAATTGGTCCATAGTTGCACATTGTTCAGGAAAAGAGATGAAAAAAGAAAAAACTAAAAACCAAGTCCATATTCTCAGAGAAATAGAAATAAGCAAAAAGAGTAAATTTCTGGAATCCAAACAAATAAGAAACAGCAAAACAATAGAAAAACCTTAACAACGATCATAAATACACAGCATCAAAACTTATTGCAAAATTATTAACAATAAGATATGATGATACATGACGTAATAATGATCAAAGAATGGTGTATCACGTAGGGATGTGCATTATACCAACTACATGTTCTCCACTTATTTTCTTTTTCAGTAATTGATACTCAAATTGTCTACAAATTTCCGTGAAAACTGGCTACTATGCATAAACCACCATAACTACATATTATCAAATCAGATATAGGGATGGACAGGCGGAAGCTAGCTATAACCCATCCTCAACTCTACTAAAAGAAAATCTAACCTGTCTTAAATTAGACAACTGAAAGCTTTGTAGACCTTTTTTGTGACCATCCCTTATTGATTGCTCACAAAAGGAAGACCTAACGAACTTCCTTTTTTCCAGATTGCAACTTTTTGGAGCTACTTATGAATAGGTCTAGGGAGCGTTATAGTTAGAATTAGAGAGATTAACCAGAATTCATTCAGTTCAATACTTTAACACATACTAAACCAGAAACTGGATCTTAGTTTTCATACAATCAGATAGTAGGGCTATGACTGAATGAACCAAATTGATTGAAAACATATTGCAACTTATGTGTATTTAAGAATATAGTGCAAACTTGTTTGTTTCTATCCTTCAACAAGCTTTGAAGCAAAGTGTATTTGACATGAACCACCAAGGACATCAAATTAAAGTTCATATTCAAATTAATAATTTTGATACAATTTTTATTGTTTTTTAATTTTATTATTGGCATATTAAAGAAGGGTATTTTGTCATTTTGCTATGATCTATGATGTGGCATGCATTTAGGTTTTTGGGAGGTTACCTAAAGCCTGACTATTAGTTGCACAGAGCAGAATCTAATGCATTGAGTTTTAGCCTTTGTGCTTCTTCAAGTTTAGCCAAGAGAGCTTGAATTTTCCAACACGTGTTTTGTTGCATGCCAAGAAGATTCAAGAAGGATTGATCATCCTATATGGTGGAGTGTTTGAATCTTGAGTCAAAGAACTTGTTCTTTGTCTCAAAAGGCCTAATCCTTAGGGGTTGAAATTGAATTGATTTGGGGGTTTTAGTGTTTGTGAATGGAATTGACATAACCAAAGTTCCAACCCCCTTGGGTTTTCATAACAATATTATAGGTAGTGATCAACAACCAATTGATCGACTGAAACGCTATTTATTGCTCAGATCCTCCTTGAAGGAGAAATATTTTAATTAACTCATAGATTAGAGCAACCCTTTGAGCTAGGGTACATGTCAATTAACTTATTGATTAGAACAAGCCTTTGAGAAAGGGATATAGAACAACCCTTTGAGCTAGGGATACTAACACCTAGCAAGAAGATGTTAATAGACCAACTAGAGTTAACCTCCATTCATGAACAAGAATTGTTAAAAGGGTTCAACTTGATTAAACTAATGCTGAAATTTTTTGGCTGATTTTTAAGTTTGTGTATTTTTCTGAAACATTTATTGACTTTCAATAAATAAAATCATCAGCATTGACATCTTCTTCCTCAGCCCCAACCAAAACAATTGCATTCATCATATCACAAATTAAATGCAAGCAAAAAGTCAGTATTAAAGCATCCAACATTGAGACATGAATACGCTATTCAAAATAAATCATCAAGAACAACAAATCTAAGACCTTTGAAATTATAGACTCACCTCATCATCACTATCAAAAAGGCATCGTTGAAGGAGAACATATATTCGGGGCTGAAACAGTTGGAAATTTTCAATCAGTTTAGCAAAGTAAAAAGTTACCGTGCACTTTCACTTTTATGGGAATGAGGAAGCACAGAAGTAATGATACCTTCAATGAATCAACCATGACAGCAAACTTCGCCAAAGTGCTCACAGCACAGGCTCGAACAGTTGCATTCTCAAGATGTACTCGATTATATATATAACGTATATACTTGCTAGGATCTGAGGCTTTTGGACCTTCAATTCCCAAAAAGTGAAGTATCTAATACAAGAAGAGCAAACTTACATACAACGTTAGGTAGAAGGAAAGGAAGATCTAATTTCTCAACCAATTATCAAAGTAATGATGAAGACTGACCTGTGTAGAAAGATATGTGAATTCACAGTCTTCTATGAACTCACACAAATGAAGCAAGCCATTTTCTTTAGCTTCAGGGATATCTCTGATAAGGATCACAATTGAATCAACTATCACCTTTTTGTATTCAAATCCACCTTCTTCTCTGAGAATGTTGCATAGGAAGTTCATCCTAAAATAACAAAAACAAACAATATTGATTACTGCAAAATATTTACATTACATACAGTAGGTATGCACCCAATAAACTATAATATTCTTTTTTTTTAAGAGAAACTTGGGTGTACTACTAAAGTGAAAAGAAAACAATCAATGGGCAAAAACTGTAATCTTCAAACACAAAATCATGAACATTATTTACTCACAAAGATCTGTACTTCAATGGAAACTTCAAACACAGTGACCTGATGGCATCCACAACTACAATTTTAAATTCATCAGCAATATCTGACATAAAATTTGTTATTTGCTTCATCAGGCGATCCACACTTGACTCATTTCCAGTCTTTAGAAGTGTAGTTATTGCAAGAGTTGCGATGCTTCTGTTCTGGTCTGAAATCAAACTCTCCATATCAATGTTACAATTGGTGACAGCCATTGGATGTGTCATTGCCACCTGTAAAAGTACAAGTGTCTTTAGTATTGACTTCAAGAAGGTAGTAACAAGAATGGAGTATAGTTACAGAACAACCAACATTACTTCGCATGATTAAATAAATTAAATAAGGGGCACACAAAAACAAAAGAAAGAGTTCTCTTCCATATTTTCAACTGCCAAGTGAGGAGTATTTTTCCTAACCATCTATTAAGAGAAAAATATCTAATTTAATAGAGAAAAGAGCATGACTCAAATGTAAAGGACCTTGTTCAGAGTACGGATGGCAGCAAATCTCAATACTGGCTTGGGAGAGTTCAAAAAGAGCTGAAGTACAGTAATTGCTGGAGTAACTTCTCTGCTTGTCACGCCATTTAGTTCTGCAATAGCTCTGGCAGCCTCAAGGATGACCATCTCTGATTTGTGCCGCAGACAACTTTCAAGAAAATCATATAAAGGTCGTTCCCCAGTTTGACTATTAGCAGACTCACTAGCAACCTGCAAAAGACTTTCATTTATGCATCAGCAGAAAAAAGAAATTCAGTGCTATGTAT
Source organism: Cucurbita moschata (assembly GCF_002738365.1). Taxonomy (NCBI): domain Eukaryota; kingdom Viridiplantae; phylum Streptophyta; class Magnoliopsida; order Cucurbitales; family Cucurbitaceae; genus Cucurbita; species Cucurbita moschata. The sequence goes on along the minus strand of NW_019268526.1, from coordinate 1,476,712 downwards.
GACCCTTTTCTGAAACACACCTGACTGGCATAACGAACCAAAAGACATTGTGCCAGAGGAGAGCGAGCAGTGCCCCGTGTCAAGCTACTAACCAACTTGTTAACAGCTAGACGATCATTCTGGCGGATCTGCAGTTTGGAAATACAACCTTTTATCATATGTTTTAAATTCTAAACTTACCTAACCCAGAGATCAACAGTATCCGCTATAACCAGAAAAGTATTAATTCATGCTACAGTATCCAATCTCAACAAATTTCATGCTCGTCTTACAGCCACCAAGAAAGTTTCTCAACAGATCTCAGCCTGTTCTTGTGTGGCATTGCCAGAGACATACATACAGAACAATACAAATAACATAAAAATGAAAAATGGAGATATCCAGAAGTACGGTAGGATTTACTACTGATGTTTGGAAAAAGAACAAATTTTTTAGGCAACAATTTGTACACAAACAAAATAAAAGAAGAGTATCGAGAGCACTACAAAGAACTGTTAGCTTTCTATGTCGAACAAAATAGTGTAGGAATAATGGAATAGTTGCAAATTTGAAAATAAGTTAAATTAAAACACTGGGCTGCTCAAGGATAATCAGAGTATTGATCCCCAAAAAAAGGAGAGAAGAGTTGCCATCAGGACTGAACTCGTGGATATTTCATCCAAAGAGAAAATCCCATGGAGACAAAAATGCAAGCTGAAATGAGCTATCGAGAATGATGAAAAAAGCTAGTTTTCCATAGATTGATGTCATGTAAGCGAAGAACGAACACCATTGTGGAGATTATTACAAGTTCAGGAGCTAGTTTGGTCACTGATCATGACATTGAAGCTCAGTTCTCAATCTTTACTAGGGTTTGTACATTGAAAAGTCGCGGCAGGGTCCACTACCAACCCTTGACAATCGGGATCCCATTAGGCCCCACAAAGGACAGATTTGAAGGGATCCTTCTCGAATGGAGAAATTTTCCAGACAGTTGCAGATCTTAGTACTAATAAATCTCCTGCGCATAGTTATACCACTAATTTCTTTTTTTTAAAAAAAGAATTGGAACATTCTTCAAGGCTGTTCCAAGACGTTTTGAGAGTGCTGTCATCAACATGATCCTAAATGAGACCAATAATTGCCTTTTTTATTAGAGAAGTGATGCAAAAGGCGTGATGGAGGCCTATAAGCCTCACATTATGCCTTTACAAGATCATTACCCGGGTGCTCAAAAAGGCTTAAAAAAAAATCATTCACTATCACAGATTTCCAATCCACTTTTGTTGAAGGGAAACAAATTCTTGATGTTTATCGCAAATGAACTCATTGAGAAATACAAGAGGACTGAAAGGAGGGGGTCATCATTAAGCTTGATATTGAGAAGGCTTTTGAAATGGTGGATTGGGACTTCCCAAGGCATACTGCCACTTCGTAAATTTGTTTATTCAATGAAATGAATTGACACTGTTTCTCACAAAAACAAATAAAATAAAATAAAAAAGAAAGAGGGAAAAAAACTGGGTTGCTTAAGGGGCAAATAGATAATGGTTGGCAAAATTTTAATTTTAGTAGGATAAGTGCTAGAGCTATCAGGCTAATCACTACTCTGCTGTGCAGTATGAACACATCAAATATGAAAATAATAAGTCAAAACCTTTACTCTAGAAGTCTATAGTGTTGGAAAAATGTGACAGATGAATCAAATTAAAAACTCCGTATTCCAGTCACATAATAAACTAAACTATTAACTTTGGCATACCTGATGAAGCAAACCCAAGGCATGAAATTGTACGAGTGGTGCCCTTGACTGCACAGCTTCTTGGACCTCATTACTCCATCGCTTCACAATCTCAGGATTTGTCTAAGGAGACAAAAATTGTTAAATAGAATTACTATGTAAAAGGTTGTACGTCTACCATTAAGCTCGAGTAGATGGTACCTGGAGTAAATGAATCCCACTGACTAAGGCTGCACTAGCAACCACTGGGTTTTTGTCTACAATTGCTTGTTTCAGATACCGCTCAATCTGGGTGAGAAGGGTACCATCTGTAATTCTACAAAGTACACGTATAGCATTAGCACGGTACATATCGTTCTTGCTGTTCATGTCCTTCATCAGGGAGCTTGTCACAATAATAACCTTTAATTTTGAAAGTTCAAGAATGGTCAGTTTGTATTTATGCATTTATAATATACTGAAAACTCATGAAATTAGAAACAAGTACTAACATCATCAGAAGATGGAGAGAGCTCCTTTATCATTAAATAAACCATTCTCCTCAATTCTATATCTCTAGACTGGAAGAGCTTAGTCACACCAAAGAAAACTTCTGTAGCTTCAACCTATAGTAATTCATAGAATAAGAATATTATGAGAAACTAAAAAAACATACAGGAAAAACATGTCTGTGTCTATACTAAATTCATTTGTAAGATGGAAAACATAATCTGGGAAGAAAAACAAATAAAGCAAATTCAAGTAGAGGCAACATAACCTTTGTGAATGTTTCACCTTGGTTGAGAAGATACAAAAGCTTCGTTATGACCTGAATACCAGGCATAAAAGCGATCAGAACCAAAAACTAAATTAGGAAGAAATGGAAGATTGATGTCTAAAATATCAACCAATTCCATAGGTTCAAAGCATATACCTGGGAGCATTTCCTTGTGTCTAGCTGAGGATCATTGAACACCCTTGCTTCCTGAAGAACGGTACCTTTCTCAATCCCCAAAAACGGAGAATATTCCTCTGAAAAGAAACAAACAATTCCCAAAAGGCGTCAGAAAACAGTGGCGAAATGAGTCTAGTTCGAGATCAAAACTTCAGAACACAGGTAATTCCACCAAATTGCGACCAGGAGTAGCAAAACACTTAGCAGTTCCATTCACGTCAACCAAACAAACACATACATCTCAATTCAAGCGCGAAGAAGACAAATGCTCTATTCAAACATCTAAAGTAAGACTGAAATCAATACAATCAAGAGACTCAATCAACAAGTAACTAAAATGACAAAATCAGTGAAATCTGCCAAAGTTCAACAATAGAGACAAATTGCACGTAAGAAAAATGCTATATCCAAACATCTAAAGTAAGACTAAAACAACAACTAACTAAAATGACAAAATCAGTGAAATCTACCAAAATTCAACAGTAGCGACACATGGTATCAGAGCCATGCCCTAAACCTAACCATGCCAATAGAATCCTCAAATATCGAACAAAGAATGGCGAGCCTCAAAGGTGTAGTCAAAAGTGACTAAAGTGTCGAACAAATGGTGTACTTTGTTCGAGGGCTCCAGAGAAAGGAGTCGAGCCTCAATTAAGGGGAGGCTATTCGAGAGATCTATAAGCCTCAGGGGAGGCTTATAGTGCGCTTTGTTCGAGGGGAGGATTGTTGAGGATTATTGGGATTGGAAGTGTCCCACATGGGTTAATTTAGTGGAAGATCATGGGTTTATAAGTGAGGAATACTATCTCCATTGGTATGAGGCCTTTTGGGGAAGCCCAAAGCAAAGCCATGAGAGCTTATGCTCAAAGTGGACAATATCATACCATTGTGGAGAGTCTGATTCCTAACAAATTTCAGGTAAGAAAAATGCTATATCAAAACATCTAAAGTACGACTAAATCAACAAGTAACTAAAATGACAAAATCAGTGAGATCTGCCAAAATTCAACAATTGAAAAACAAATTACAGGTAAGAAAATCAGTAAACTAATCCAAAATTTCAAAAAACAACCAGATCGAATGCAGCAAGCACAATGAGAGAAGAAAGTAATCGTAATCCAAAGAACGTGGAGTAAGAACCTTCGTCGTCGTAGTCATCATCCTTCTTGACGAGAGGCTGAGCCATGGCGGAAGAGTCAGAAGAACCGGTGAGAGATCGGAATGGAAGAGAGTTGCAGAGAAATTTCGTCCGTGGGTGGGATTGAAATGGGGAAAAGCTGTGGAAGTGAGATCCAAGTCGAAGGTGAACGAAAGGAAGAAGAAGAAGCTGTAACGTAAGAGGGTGAAATCGGAAGAAGGGAAATTGGCGGGTGTGTGATATTTGCATATCTCACAATTTTCTTTACAAAAAACTGTCCATGAATATCAAATTCCCCATTTTACCCCTCCTCTCTTTTTTTTTTTTTTTAATCTTTACGCATTAAAAATTAAAATTCAGTTTTTATTACATTTAACGTCATAAATTAATTTTGTAGCCATTAATTATTAACATTCTATTTTTTTTAGTATTATTTACTAATTTTCTAGCTTTCAATTTTGTAATATTTTATACAAATTTTTATTATAATTCAATTAGTTTACCCTTATAATCTCAAGCATGATGTCATAATGATATGAACCAAGAGACATCAATCATACAATATACTTCAATGAAGATGTGAAGAAAAGGTTGTCAAAATTATCAAAAAGATGTTTCAATTCATGCTACATTGAAGAAGAATAAAGTTTGATTGTTGTAAATTTTGGGTGGGTTATAATTTAGAGTTATTGTGTTTTAAGACTTTTTATTTAATTTCGGTTACATTTACATAATGGCTAATTATGGCCATAAAGTGTGAATGTTACAACTTTTAGAATGCCTTTAATAGTTTCATTTTGAGGCTATATAAAGCCATCCATGTTGTATTTGTAATAAGACTTAGAAGATATAGTAAAAGGAGCATTTGTGCTTTTCTTTAGCCAATGGCTAAGTTTCTTTGCAACTCTATGTAGTTTAGGTTGCATGTAGAATCATTCAAGTTTGACATGATCAACCTTGCTTGTGGAGTGATTCGAATCTCAAACAAGTGTTTGAGATATTTGATCAACAAGAATCATTGAAGCTAGACATGATCGATCTTGCTTCTGGAGTGATTCGAATCTCAAACAAAGTGTTCTTTGCTTGAGATATTCGATCCACAAGGTAATTCGAATCTTATTCCCCTTGTAGTTGATTCCTTATCTTATCATTTGGTATCAGAGCTTCAGGCTCAAGATCGGATATATGTTTCCTTTGCGTTTCTTCTCAATTTAATTTTTTATTTATTTTCATCTTTTTAGTTTTTAATCGACCCAAAGTTCAAATTCAATTTGTTTACTCTAAATCTTTAGATGATCATATTATCCATGTACGCAATGTTTTGACTACTTTAAGAAACGAATGTTTGTATGTAAATTTAAAGAAATGTAGCTTTTGCATGGAAAAAGTTAACTTTCTTGGGTTTGTAGTTTCATCTAATGGTGTTGAGGTTGATGAAGAGAAAGTGAAGGCTATAAAAGATTGGCCTACTCCGAAAAATGTAAGTGAGGTAAGAAGTTTTCATGGTCTTGCAAGTTTCTACCGTAGGTTCATTAAAAATTTTAATACAATTGCTTCACCCTTGAATGAACTTGTTAAGAAAAATGTATCCTTTATATGGGAAAAAGATCAAGAACTTGCTTTTAATACTTTGAAAGATAAATTGAGTTCTGCTCCCTTGCTTGCATTACCTAATTTTGAGTCTACTTTTGAAATTGAATGTGATGCTAGTGGAGTAGGGATAGGTGCTGTATTAATGCAAAATCAAAGACCTTTAATGTTCTTTAGTGAGAAGTTGACTGGTGCATCTTTGAGATATCCAACTTATGACAAAGAGCTTTATGCTTTGGTTCGTGCATTGCAAACCTGGCAACATTATCTTTGGCCTAAAGAGTTCATTATTCATACGGATCATGAAAGTTTAAAGCATTTGAGAGTACAAAATAAACTCAACAGACGACATGCTAAGTGGTTAGAATTTATTGAAACATTCCCGTATGTCATAAAATATAAACAAGGAAAGGAGAACATTGTAGCAGATGCTTTATCACGAAGGTATGTCCTCCTCAATACTTTGAATGCTAGGTTGTTGGGTTTTGAACACATAAAGGATTTGTATCAACATGACATGTTCTTTGCTCCTTTTGTTGAATCTTGTGAAAAAGGACTCATTGTGGATAATTACTTGTTGTTAGATGGATTTTTGTTCCGAAAAGGAAAACTTTGCATACCATCTTGTTCCATCCGTGAGCTACTTGTGAGGGAAGCTCATGGAGGTGGTTTAATGGCACACCATGGAGTTTCTAAAACTTATGATATGCTCTCTGAACATTTTTTTTGGCCTAAAATGAGACATGATGTTCATAAAGTTTGTGGTCGTTGCATAGCATGTAAACAAGCTAAGTCTAGGCTTCAACCACATGGTTTATACTCTCCATTACCAGTTCCTAATGGTCCATGGATTGATATATCAATGGATTTTGTTTTAGGTTTACCTAGGACTAGGAAAGGTTATGATAGCATTTTTGTTGTGGTGGATCGATTTAGTAAAATGGCTCATTTTATTCCTTGTCACAAAACTGATGATGCAAAACATATTGCAGACCTGTTCTTTAGGGAAGTTGTACGATTACATGGCATTCCTAAAAGCATCGTTAGTGATCGTGATGTAAAATTTTTAAGCCACTTTTGGCGTGTTTTATGGGGTAAGTTAGGAACTAAGCTAGTATATTCAACTACTTGTCATCCTCAAACGGATGGACAAACTGAAGTTGTTAACAGAACCATGACTGCTATGCTTAGGGCTATTATTGATAAGAATCTTAAGACTTAGAAGATATAGTAAAAGGAGCATTTGTGCTTTTCTTTAGCCAATGGCTAAGTTTCTTTGCAACTCTATGTAGTTTAGGTTGCATGTAGAATCATTCAAGCTTGACATGATCAACCTTGCTTGTGGAGTGATTCGAATCTCAAACAAGTGTTTGAGATATTTGATCAACAAGAATCATTGAAGCTAGACATGATCGATCTTGCTTCTGGAGTGATTCGAATCTCAAACAAAGTGTTCTTTGCTTGAGATATTCGATCCACAAGGTAATTCGAATCTTATTCCCCTTGTAGTTGATTCCTTATCTTATCATTTTGGTATCAGAGCTTTAGGCTCACGATCGGATATATGTTTCATTGCGCTTATCTCTTTTAATTTTCTTATAAATGATACGATAAGGAATCAATACAAGGGGAATAAGATTCGGATTACCTTGTCGATCGAATATCTCAAGACAAGAACATTTTGTTTGAGATTCGAATCACTCCAGAAGCAAGATCGATCATGTCTAGCTTCAATGATTCTTGTTGATCAAATATCTCAAGACAAGAACACTTGTTTGAGATTCGAATCACTCCACAAGCAAGATTGATCATGTCGAGCTTGAATGATTCTACATGCAACCTAAACTACATAGAGTTGCAAAGAAACTTAGCCATTGGCTAAAGAAAAGCACAAATGCTTTTTTTGATATATCTTCTAAGTCTTCCTTACAAATACAACATACATGGCTTTATATAGCCTAAAAAATGAAACTACTAGAGGTATTCCAAAAGTTGTAACATTCCTACTTTATGGCCATAATTAGTCATTATGTAAATGTAACCGAAATTAAATAACAAGTCTTAAAATACAATAACTCTAAATTACTCTAAATTGTAACCCACCCAAAATTTACAACAATCAAACTTCATTCTTCTTCAATGTAGCATGAATTGAAACATCTTTTTGATAATTTTGACAACCTTTTCTTCACATCTTCATTAAAGTATATTGTATGATTGATGTCTCTTGGTTCATATCACATAATTTCTACTTTTTCCGTCTTTTTAGGAATTTTTAAAGAAATATTGTTATATTGTCTCGTATCTGTATTCAATACCAATCAGTATCATCCCAGGAACAACGTTCTCTTTCAAATCTCTCAACCAATCCATACAACTTCATAGGGTAGTTTTTGTTAAAATTCGAGCAGGAACAATGTTTTTTTTCAAATCTCTCAACCAATGGACACGACCTCGGAGGGCAGCTTTTGCTAAAACTCGAGTAGGAACATCGTTTTCTTTCAAAACTCTCAACCAATCGATACAACTACGGAGGATAGTTTTTGCTAAAACTCGAGCCAGACCAACGTTTTCTTTCAAACCTCTCAACCAATCGATATGACCTCAGAGGGCAGCTTTTGCTAAAACTCAAGCTAGAACAATGTTTTCTTTCAAACCTCTCAGCCAATCGATACGACCTCGAAGGGCAGGTTTTGCTAAAACTCGAGCAGGAACAATGTTTTCTTTCAAATCTCTCAACCAATCGATACGACCTCGAAGGAAAACTTTTGCTAAACTCGAGCAGTTTCTCGAGAACTTGCTTCCAATATGAAATTTTAAGTATTTAGCGATGTTTTCATTATTTCCAAGAATACCCCTCAATAAGGAGTGTTATTAGCTTCTCCCTCCTCTTCTTAATCAACTTTTAATATATATATATATATATTTAGAAGATTAAATTTTAATTAAAAAAAAAAAAAAAGGAATTTGGTAAGATTTTTAGAAGTTACTATTAGTTAATGAGTTGACTTTTTTAATTATATTAATTGACCACGAAACTACAAACTGTAATAAATACTAATAATTTAAAGTGATGAAATTACACTAAGGTAAGGGGAGAGAATTCATCGACCGGCCGGTCCAAGCTTTTTACTTAGGTGGCCCGTACGTTTGGGGATGACTGGCGGCCGGGCTTCAAGCTGATCTCGCCGCTTGTTGCCGAAGGCTTTAGTCCATACTCGCTAGTGCCGCCGCAATCGCTGCTTATTTCCTCCCGGCCGTCCATCGCTTTCTTTTGGAGCCTCTTCACGTCGGCGGTATCGGAGCTTGTGTCGTTCTCCGAGGTCGTGCTTGAGCCGAAGTACGAGCTCTGCCCCGCCTTTACTCCGTCGCTCATATCCTCCAGTGACACGTCTCCTTCCAAAGCCCTCACCACCTGTATCCATACCGTATATGCCGGTGAAAGTTCTTTATTTATAATCATTTACAAAATATATACACGATAATATGATACCCCATAGTGGAAGGCAAATACGTAGATATTTGCGTATAATAAATGATCAAATATGATAGCTATGGAAACTGTAATCGAAGTCTAAATATTCTCAATAATAAATGATCAAATATAATGTATAGCTATGTAAACGGTAATAAAAGTCTAAATATCCTCAATCATATCAGATATTTGATCGTAATAAATGGTCAAATATAATGTATAGCTAGGTAAACTTTAATGGAAGTTTAAATATCCTCAATCATATTAGATATTTAACTGTAATAAAGGGTCAAATATAATTTATAGCTCTGTAAACGGTAATGAAAGTCTAAATATCCTCCATCATATCATATATTTGACTGTAATAAATGATCAGATATAATGTATAGCTATATAAACTGTAATGGAAGTCTAACTATCCTCAATCATATCATATATTTGACTGTAATAAATGATCAGATATAATGTATAGCTATGTAAACTGTAATGAAAGTCTAAATATCCTCAATCATATCATATATTTGACTGTAATAAATGATCAGATATAATGTATAGCTATGTAAACTGTAATGAAAGTCTAAATATCCTCAATCATATCATATATTTGACTGTAATAGATGATCAGATATAATGTATAGCTATGTAAACTGTAATGGAAGTCTAAATATCCTCAATCATATCATATATTTGACTGTAATAAATGATCAGATATAATGTATAGCTATGTAAACTGTAATGAAAGTCTAAATATCCTCAATCATATCATATATTTGACTGTAATAAATGATCAGATATAATGTATAGCTATGTAAACTGTAATGGAAGTCTAAATATCCTCCATCATATCATATATTTGACTGTAATAAATGATCAGATATAATGTATAGCTATGTAAACTGTAATGGAAGTCTAAATATCCTCAATCATATCATATATTTGACTGTAATAAATGATCAGATATAATGTATAGCTATGTAAACTGTAATGGAAGTCTAAATATCCTCAATCATATCATATATTTGACTGTAATAAATGATCAGATATAATGTATAGCTATGTAAACTGTAATGGAAGTCTAAATATCCTCAATCATATCATATATTTGACTGTAATAAATGATCAGATATAATGTATAGCTATGTAAACTGTAATGGAAGTCTAAATATCCTCAATCATATCATATATTTGACTGTAATAAATGATCAGATATAATGTATAGCTATGTAAACTGTAATGGAAGTCTAAATATCCTCAATCATATCATATATTTGACTGTAATAAATGATCAGATATAATGTATAGCTATGTAAACTGTAATGGAAGTCTAAATATCCTCAATCATATCATATATTTGACTGTAATAAATGATCAGATATAATGTATAGCTATGTAAACTGTAATGGAAGTCTAAATATCCTCAATCATATCATATATTTGACTGTAATAAATGATCAGATATAATGTATAGCTATGTAAACTGTAATGGAAGTCTAAATATCCTCAATCATATCATATATTTGACTGTAATAAATGATCAGATATAATGTATAGCTATGTAAACTGTAATGGAAGTCTAACTATCCTCAATCATATCGTAATAAATGGTCAAATATAATATATATCTATGTAAACAGCAATGAAAGTGTCGTGTAAATATCTTCAATCTGTAATAATAATGAAGTCTAAATATTTTCAATCATATCAGATATTTAAGTGTAATAAAAGGTCAAATATAATATATATGATAAACCATAATTCAGGATTAAATATTACGAACCTGACTCATTTTGGGACGACGTCGAGCGGAATGACGGATGCAAGCGGCGGCGCAAGCGACCATGCAGCCCATTTCGGGGGCGGTGTACTTCTTCTCCAACCGTGAATCAGCCAGCACCTCATAGTTTGCATCCTTCATTGCTTGCATGCATAGAGGCCTCGCCTGCATTCACAATCCAATCAATTTATTTATTTATTTTTTTCATTTAATTCTATAAACAAATTATTTAAATAAATTCCTAACCCAATCTACTAAGCTTTCCTCCATGAACTCTCCCATCGTGTCCATCGGTCGCCTTCCCGTTATCAGTTCTAAAAGCACTACCCCGAATGAAAATACATCTGATTTCTCTGTTAGCTTTCCCGATGATGCATATTCCGGAGCTAAATATCTGCATATCATTAACTCATTTTAAAACCTACCCATTTTTCGAGTCGATGATTTGATTCTCGTTCTGTAATAAATGAATTGGAAAAATATCTAACGTACCCAAATGTGCCCATAACACGAGTCGATATATGAGTGTCGTTGTCTTGGTTGAGCTTCGCCAATCCAAAATCAGCCACCTTTTAGAAATTAAAAAAAAAATATATTATTATTAATCAATAAGGGAAGATATTAATTTCATTAAAATTACAATATTATCTTTTACGTTTATACGAGTTTCAAGTATAAGATTTTTTAATTGAAAAATACCTTGGCTTCGAAACTCATGTCTATGAGAATATTCGCAGTCTTGATATCTCGGTGGATGATGCGAGGATGACCTGCCACCAAAAATATAGAGTTAAATTATAAATTTAATTCATAAATCTTGAAGAGGTCGTCCATTCCGCTTATATATATATATATATATTCCGATTTGGATTGGGTTGAATTTTTTAAAAACAAAAAAAATTAGACAGTTTTAGTCGAATTAACCTAACCTGTTTTTCTTGTAAAATTATTATGAACATTAAAAATATTTGATCGACGTTATTATAAATATTTAAGATTTGAATTTTTATGAGATTTTAATTATTAATATAGTGTATGATTTTTTAAAGAATAATTAAAAATAATAATAACAAAATAATTTGAATATTAAAAATATTAATGTATCAAAATGAATGCTTACAGTCTTCGTGTAGATAGGCGAGGCCCTTGGCTGAGCCTAATGCTATCTTCACCCTGGTTGGCCAGTCCAACGGTGACTGCCCCTTGCCTATAATTTTACATTTAAAAAATATTCTTAAATTATGAAATTAGAAAAATAATAATAAGAATAATAATAATAATAATAAATTATGTAATAACGTACCGCGAAGGTGGAATTGGAGGTTGTTATTAGGGACAAATTCGTAAACCAACAACTTCCGTTCACCGGCGAGGCAATGTCCGATTAACGACACCAAATGGCGGTGGTGAACGCGGCTAATTATCTCCACTTCCGCCGCGAATTCCCGACCTCCTTGACCACTTCCCGATTTCAGGCTCTTCACTGCAATTTCCTTGCCGTTAGGCAAAACTCCTTTGTGAACGTACCCGAATCCCCCTTGCCCTAACAGGTTCGCCGGAGAGAATCCCCCCGTCGCCGCCATTAGCTCGTCGAATGTGAACGTGCACTTATTGAACCCTAGCGCCACCGACGGGTGAGGCGGCGGCAACACCGGCCCGTGTGGCCCCGAGTTATTCGAACTCATATCACTGCTAACTATTCCCAACGGCGGAGGAGTCGGCGGCGGAGGCGGCGGCTGCGGCCATTCTCCTCCTTGTCCTCCGCCGCCGACTGGCGTTATGTTCACGACGTGTTCGTTTTGGTTGTTCCTGTTGTAATTCATTCTCATGTAATATGGATCCCCACCTGTAATTTTACATCGCCGATCAATTTTGTTTCAATTTTAAGCTACCAAAGATTTATTAAATAGATTTTAAAAAATAAAAACAAATTAATTAATTACTTCTCGGAGAAGACGGTTCATCGAAGCCCATGGAATCACTACTTTTGTTCTGTTTCTTTCGCCTGCAAGCGAAGAACATCAAAACCACGGCGAGTAGCATAAATCCTACTGCCACCGCCAGTCCTGTAAAGATCGGCAACGCATCGGCTTTAGAGCCGCCGGATGAGGAGTTTGCGGATCGAAAGTGATGCGAAATCGATTTCGGAGGAGGCGGAGGAGAATGCCTAGAGGAACCGTGCGGCGGCGGAGGAGATGGAGGAGATGAAGATTTCGAGTCTTTCCGTGATGGCGGTCGGGGTGAAGAAGAGGAATCAGGAGGCGGCGGCGATGCGTCCGGCGGAGGTGGAGGAGAATCGTTCGACGGAGGTGGAGAGGAACCAGACGGCGTAGGTGGAGAGGAACCAGACGGCGGAGGCGGAGAGGAACCAGACGGCGGAGGCGGAGAAGAACCAGACGGCGGAGGCGGAGAAGAATCAGACGGCGGAGGCGGAGAAGAATCAGACGGCGGAGGCGGAGAAGAATCAGACGGCGGAGGCGGAGAGGAACCAGACGGCGAAGGCGGAGAGGAACCAGACGGCGGAGGCGGAGAGGAATCAGACGGCGGAGGCGGAGAAGAATCAGACGGCCGAGGCGGCGGCGACGATGAAGAATCCAAGGTAGGCGAGGGAGAATCCGATGAAGAAGACATTAGAAGAGTTTCCGGCAAAAGACTAGTCGTTGAATGGCGCCGGAGAAACTCTCGCCGGTCCTCCCAGACGACGCCGACCTGAGGAAATCGGGAAGTAAATTAGGGATTCTGGAAGGACGGAGACAGAGAAAATGGGTAATAATCCCATGGAAGAAACGGAGAAAACCGCAGTTCTTGTTTTCCGGCTTAACCGCAGTTCTTCTTTTCCGGCTTAATTTGGGGGTTCGTTGGCTCCAGATCGCCGCCTGCAAAAGGTGGTTAAGGAAAATTCTGTCTCCTTCCATGGAGTTGAAATTCCAGCCATTTCTTCCAAGATTTTTCAGGCACAGAGCCTTCCTCTGTTTCGCTACATTCATGTTGTGCCTGTAAATCTTCAGCTCCAACAATGGAGGCCGGTATGCCCTGCATCATTCCCCCCTCATTCTATTATTGGATTTTATATTTTTTTAAAAAATTATATTTATTTGAAATAATTCTAATTAACTTAATAACTGGGTCAGCCCATTGGGCCTCCTCACAAGCCCAATAATCCATGTGTTCGACTTATGTCATTACGAATTCAAAACTACCCTTGAGACCTAGAAGACCACTCTAGAATCTCGGGACCGAAGAAAACGATCCCTTAGCTAACATGAGCTAGTATAGCGTTTGAGGATCTTCCAATTCCCTTCCTACTGTAGTGAGATACCGTTGAGCTAGGCGAGACACTGATTAGGGTCATGTTATTCAGTGGTAGATCGATTACTCTACATGGTGAATCCGTTTTATGGTAGGATGTTGATCACACGGGTAGGTCAAGGTTGCCTGTATGGCGGATCCGTCCTATGGAAGGATGATGACCATGTGGGTGACCTGTTCGAGTTGGTTTGTACTAGGGGTAGCGCCCACAATTCTTAGGTGACTTCATGGCCTGTAAGACGGGTTCGCTTGCTAACTTTCCCATGGACGATGAGTAGGTTAGTGCTCACCATGATGTCTCCTGCCTTGGTACAGAGTTTTATGAGGTAGCCGCCTTATCCTCAGACGCCACTATGAAGGTTAAGTTCTTCTACCCAAGAGTTGTATACTGAGAGTACTGAGACTCGATGATCTACAGTATAACCGGTGGTTCTCTCCTAAGACTTGGATGCGATAAGGGCCTACACGTAGGTTGTTTACTGAGTATATTTATACTCACCCCTTTCTACTATTTTTCTTTTCAGGTTCGTGAAGTTATAAATCGTGGTGTTGGGGTGTTTAGGAGCTCGAAAGTCACAAAGGAAATGTTGACCCGGGCCGTCTGTCTAGTTTACTTACGCATAGTTGGCATTTATCATACCATGTATCTTGATCCCCTCTTTCCTCCTTGTATGAACTTAGCTCATGTATAGTTTCATTCTTAACATATTTTGGTCCCTTTTACTTGCAATGTTTAAAACTTGCCGGAAAATTTTATACCTGAAATTTGTTAGCATAGTTTGTCGAGTCACTCCTGGACTTTCGATGCTTCAAAATTTCGAGACATGACATTCACAATCCAACTCAATCCAATCCACGTGTACTCATCGGGTAAGTCAGATATTCACCAATTAGAATACATAGTTCCAAGATTTGAGTATTGTATATAATTAGTATAGAGTCACCATGACACCAGCCTCTCGACAACCTTCAATACCCTACATAAACAACACCAAACTAAAACAACACTCGAGGAAGTCACCGTTCGAGAGAAAAAAACGACAACAAAGTAAAACAACACTCGAGAAAGCCACAGTTCGAGAGAAAAAACGACAAATTATTTAAAATTTATACTTCAGTAATTATCAAAAACCACGTGTCGATCATTGTATCAAACAACCCCAATTCATCATACAAACACAAGAACAATCCCAAGACCTCAAACCCCAAAAACCCATCAAAAGAAACCACACACTAAATGTATTAATTTACACAAACATGAAAAGCCTAGTAAGTTGATCTTAACCATAACACTCCCCCCGGCAGACATGCACACATGGGGCTTGGAAGGGTATCATCATGGTGCTGAATTGGCAACAGTGGGGTTGGATTTGATATCAATATTACGCGTAGGAGTAGCAGCCCCATGGCCATGAGCATGAGCATGAGCATGGTATATTATAGCATTTGGATGAGGATCAAAGTTGTTCATAAACCGTTGCTTTTGATTCTCCACCATTGAATCATCAAACAACAGCTCTTTCAACATCTCTGGAATTTCTTCATTTTTCATCATCTTTTTCCAATACTTCCCTTGATCTTTCCTGCTTCCATGGCTAACATCTACGAACTAAATTATACAAAAAAACTCGTCAAATTTCGTAACGAAAACGAAAACCATCGATCGATAACTCTTCGTTCTTCAGCTAACGAAATCAAAATCAAATTTTTTTAACTTCGATCGTAATATTTATAACTCTAAACCGATCAAATCGATCGAAAGCTTACCAGAACAAGAGAAATGAGAAGAAAGAAAGCAAGAGACAGCTTCATGTTGGACAGCCACAGGTTTAACCATGGTTGAGTTTACCATTTTATAGACAAAATTTGTGGGTCAAAACATTTAAATAATTTAATTATTGGAAGTACACTTATCATGAATATTATTTATATATATATATATATATATATATTTTTTTTAAAATTAAAAAAAAAAAAAAACTATTCTTTTTAATCATTAATTTTCTAGGGTTTTGGAAGGGGACAAACGCAGTCTTATTTAAAAACCAGTGGTGGGCTGTGTGTATTTAGCATTTTTTTTAATTATAAAAAATCCCTTTTCTCGGTCAACCAAAAGAAAAATATATATTTTTAGATCTGGAGAACACGAGTTAGCTGAGGTGAAAACAGTTGACTTAAAATTTTCGATTTTCCTCCTAGCTAGAAAACGGAATGCTCGAGGAGCTTTTGGAATTGAAGAAGTTGGTTGAGGGTGCGAGGTAGACCTTCGAGCCCTTTTGCCCCGCTCGGTGTTGAATTCTAAGACCTAAGTTTTTGTCCTTATTGAGTTCGGTTTTCTTTTTTCTTTTTTTAGCGGGTTTTGAGGTCCATAACTATACATTATAATAAGCTCTTAAACCCTAATTATGAACTAAAGTATTTATTTGATTCTAAATTAGTTTTAAGTTATTTTAACTTCTTAAATAAATAATAAACCTTATTATTAATATTCATATTCATGTAACGTTTAATTGATATATTTAGACGAATATATCCACAAATATTTTAATATAATATATATATATATATATATATATATATATATATATATATATATATATAT
>NW_019268526.1:1453456-1459231 GCF_002738365.1 Cucurbita moschata | reverse complement strand
ATATATATATATATATATATATATATATATATATATATATATATATATATGCAGTATGTATCTGGAAAGTGAGTCAGTTTGAGTTTGTGCATTGAACTGTTACCCACTGAATTTGATGGGATAAAAAAATAAATAAAATAATAAAAAAAGCAAAAGGGGCCAAAAGAGCAATTAACTTTGGTTTTTGGGCTAAATAGAAATTAACTTTTGTTTTTAATTTGACTTTGAAAAAAAAAAAAATAATAAAATAACAAAAGTTTCATAAAACTCTTATTTATTCATTTTTAAATATTTAATTAAAATTTGAAACTTAATTTAAAAATATATTTTAGAAAATTATCTCTAAATAGTTTTAAAAAAATTATTTAAAAGAATTTTTGAAATATAAATAATTAAAAAATAATCATAAAATTAAATATTTATATATATATTTTTATCGTAAGTAAAAATGTATATTTTAAAATTAACAATAAATTTAGACTCAATTTAATTCTACTAGAACCCTGTCCAAACGATATGGATTGAGTTGAGTTGATGGAATTTTTCAAGTCATCGAAGTTATTGAACACCACCCGTAAAAATGAGTGGATGATAAAAGAAAAAAAAAAAAAAAGAAAGATACATTTATTATATCCCGAGAAAAGTATGCATAAGTTTAAACTCTAATATCGCGACGAATAACGAGTCACAATACAAAAATATAACTAACCTGAAAAACGTTCGTTCTTTCTTAATATCGCACACAACAATTTCTCGCTAAAAAAATCCAATTAAATCAGGACTTTCGTTGACGTTTCCCGTTCTCCTCGAGAGACACCAAAAGAACCCTGAATTATAAAAGTTGTTGTCATTGCAATTTCATCCTTGAACGTTTTAAGTTTGAAAAATATAAATTATGGTCCATTATAGCTTCAAAAATACCTGAGGTTGCTGAAGTTATAAAATATTTAGAAAATTGTTGCAATCCAACGCTTAACTATTTTGCCAAGTAACTCACATTATTTATCTATTTCGGAAACGCGTTCGTTATTGAAATTTATTACTATTTTATTATACTATATTAAAACGTCGCAATCTCAAACCTAACCCGAAGATTTATTAAAGCTATGAGTTTGAACATGTTTATGATATTAAACTCATTATGTTTGGTGCTTCAAAGGGCCAATTTTGATGCTAAGTTTGAGAGGAGATGTGCACCACATTGTTGAAAGAAAGTAAGCACTAAACAGCTAAAATGGCTTACTTTTGTATGATAGAATGAACTGTTTTATTTGACTAAACAATGTTTGGTCAACTTGATTGCTCTACTTGAAGAAATGATCATATGGGTCCTTTGATAGATAGCAAATTTGATATGTCCTTTGTGTTTCGTTAAGCTATTTGACTCGGAAATATAGTTTTGATTATTATATTGTTCGAAAATGTGAAGTCAAATTTATGATTGGTGTTTTTTTTAGTGCAATAATGTGAAGTGAAGATTTGAACCACACTCGTACTGAAAGGACATGTTTTTGTAACGACCCAGTCCACTGTTAGCCGATATTGTTCGATCTGGGCTTTCTCTGTTGGGTTTCTACTTAGGGTTTTTAAAACGCGTTTGATAGGAAGAGGTTTCCACAGACTTATAAAGAATGCTTCGTTTACCTCTCCAATTGATGTGGGATCTCACAATCTACCCTGATACCGAGTTGGTTGGAGATAGAAATGACGCATTCTTTATAAGGGTGTGAAAATCTCTTCCTAACTGACACATTTTAAAAACCTTGAGAGGAAGCTCGAAAGGGAAAGCCCGAAAAGAACAATATTTGCTAGCGGTGGGCTAGGATCATTAGAGTTTTTGTCAATACTAAAGAGGAAAAACGTCAGAAAGAAGTAATGCTGACGACATTTCACTGTTAGAAAATGGATTTTTCGATACTAAACGAGGGAGAATGGACAAAACTCTAAAGTATATGAAGACTTAACTTAGGTGATGGTCAACTTACGAAGGCTTACGAACATCAGATTGAGCTTTTACCGTAAGTGAGCTTACTATTGGAACGTCTACCGACTAGGTTAGATGAAATTGTATATTGTATGAATGACACATACAGTGTGACCCTTATTTATGTGTTATTAAATTGTTGCGACATATGATGTATGTACTTTCACGTATGCTTGAGTATGACTGATATGTTGATACAACCATGCAGATACCTAGCGAGACACCACGATGAATAATATAATCTAGCATGATTGAAACACTCTGACTATATATGTGAGATCCCACATCGGTTGAAGAAGGAAACAAAACATTCTTTATAAGGATGTGGAAACCTCTCCCTAGCAGACACGTTTTAAAAACCTTGAGAGGAAGTCCAGAAGAGAATATCTGTTAGTAGTGGGCTTGACCCGTTATAATATATGCACATCTCCTAAGGAATTCAAGCCACGTTACGAAAACGAACACGCTTAGTGGGTCTATGTGCATGTACATGTACATGTACATAGATCATGTGTACTGAAGTACTACCTGAAAAAGAAAGTAGAATCCAAAGAACAGTCATGACATGTCTATAGTAACAGTTTTATTCAAGTTCTGTCGACGTTAGCTACAAACTCAACAGAAATAAGATACGCACAACGTGACCAAATCTTATAAATCGTGATAAAACATGATATCTTTTATGCACTCGACTTGTCGTCGAGATAGGTAAGTCATAAGCTATACACAACATGTTTCATGGACTTGGACTCCACCACTCATAACATATTTGAATTTGGCTTCAAAAAGTGCTATGGATTTGTGGGTTAGGGTTCCTTTATAGAGGTGATGAAGGCATAATTTTAAATGGTTATGATGAGTTCTTGGGTGCCATTTTGATTTGATGGAAGTGACAAGGGAGCAATATGGGCATCCAAAGTCAACCATTTTGGTGCTATTTACAATGGTTGACTATTTTTTTTTAAATATTAATTATTTTTTAGTATTTATATAATAAATTGGGAAGGGTAAATTTGACATTTCACCCATTTGTATAATTTATATTTATATTTTATATTCATGATCACTTGGAAAGTACAACTATGCTTCATTAGTNTAACAACTTGACTCAAGCATGAAAAAAAAAAAAAAAAAAAAAAAAAAAAACAACCTTATTTTTTGAGAAAAAAAATTGTCTCTCAAAAGGGCAAAAGGGTAATTTTGTGTCTAATAAGTTCTTGTTTCTGAATGAACGTGATCCTAAAATTAAGATGATTGAGTGCACACTTCGAATTTCGGAGAATCAAAATATCGAGTGTGACCCACAAACTATGCATGGTAAAAATGAATTACTGTTTTGCCCACTCGAGAGGTGAGTGAGGGAAAAATTACCGTTTTGCCCCTGTTACTTATGTTGGTTGACTTTTTGAAAATTTTGAAGCATGTGATTGAAGACAAAACATGCTGGAAAAACCCTTCGTTAGTCTATGGGGATTGTCTAATAATTGATTCTCACATTTCTCTTTGATTTACATCGAATGGTCAAATTGATTCACTTTTATGAACGGTTTAAAATTTTAATTGATAAATCCCAACATTATGAAGTTCGACTCTTTAAAATTAATTTAACATCTTATTCACTGCTCGAGCTGACTTTTCCTACCTTCTTTCAAGTATCGCTACGGTCTTTACCCTAATAATTAATATAAACGAGAACAAAATTGAATAAAATGACAATACAGATATCGTGTTCTTATGAACGAGGACCGAGATGTTTACCTAAATCTACCATTAAAATGATTAGGTATGCATTATAAGTTGTTCTTGACTTGATGCATGTAATTAGGTATGCATTATACAAAGCTACACCACCCAACGAT
The DNA here is from genome assembly GCF_002738365.1 of Cucurbita moschata. Taxonomy (NCBI): domain Eukaryota; kingdom Viridiplantae; phylum Streptophyta; class Magnoliopsida; order Cucurbitales; family Cucurbitaceae; genus Cucurbita; species Cucurbita moschata. The sequence goes on along the minus strand of NW_019268526.1, from coordinate 1,455,388 downwards.
TAATCATTTTCTCTAACAATGAGTGCATTTTGAAGTGAAATCTTTAGTTTTAAGCCCACTAATATTAATATGCTCTATCTACCTAGATTATATTAGGTATCTATGCTTTTTTTTTTTTTTTTTCGGATTTTTCGTGCATAATTTTTTAGGTCTCACCGCTCCAACTATGTTAGGAAGAGTTTCCCTTTTCAACCGAGATCTCACAATCCATCCCTTTAGGGTCCGAGCGTCATTGCTAGCACACTGCCCATTTCATTCCCCCTCTTTAATCAATGTGAGATCTCACAATTCACCTCCCTTGGGCGGCTATCATCGCTAGCACACCATCCAGTTCGTTTTCTTCTCCAACCGATATGAGATCTCACAATCCACCTCCTTGGGGTCCCAGCATCATCGCTAGCACATCACCTGGTTCGTTCCCCTCTTGATATAGAATCAATCAAGGGAAAGTTTGGAATGGATTACCTTGATGATCAAGATCAAGAGTAAAGAAAATTTGTATCTAAACTCGTGATTCGAATACCACTTGAAGGACGGTAGTACGTAAGTTATAAACACAACAATTTGTAAAGTAAAAGTTTAACTGACCTTTGTAACTTATAATTAGAGACAATTCTCTCGGACTTAAAAAATACAATAAAACCTTCTTAAATCTAAATCATTCATTGCAAAATTAAGACACCTTATTTCGTGACATCCAATCAAATCAACGTGGGATCTTACAATCCACCTCCCTTGGACCAGCGTCCTTGCTAACACATCGCCTGATACCTGACTCTTATCCAGTTGTAACAACTCAAGCTCACAGCTAACAGCTATTATTCTTTTTAGGCTTTCCCTTTCGGGCTTCCTCTCAAGGTTTTGTATCAGAGAGAGGTTTCCACACCGTTATAAGAAATGATTCGTTCTTCTCTCCAATCGATGTGAGATCTCACAAATTGTGTTCAAAAGAATGGTAAACTTTAAAAAGTATCTAATAAGTCCCTAAACTTTTAATTTTTATGTTTAAGGAATCTTTCACCCAGAAAAAAAAAAAAAAAACAGGCATTGTCCTGTACCTTAGATTTTGCTAAAGTTAAGAGGAACGTTAACATATGATAGATCATATCTCCCTGATTGTAAACTTATTTTAGCTAAATGATCGACCATCCGTCTTTATGTAGAGGGTTCGAGGATCATATCTCCATCGTTTTAACCTCGTTTTAGTTAAATGATCGACCATCCGTCTTTAGATAGAACATCCAAGGATCATATCACCATCATTTTAAACTCGTTTTAGCTAAATAATCGACCATCGGTTCTTACATAGAGTGTCCGAAAATCATATCTCTAATATTTTAAATTTATTTTAGCTAAAATGGTTGATCACCATTTGTAGAAGTTTTGAATGTTTGAATTTAGGGTTAGTAGAGCCGACCAAGGAGAATGGGTGTGCGCTGGCTCCTCGCAGTGGGGGCTCGCCTCCTGGCTCTGAATTGTTCTCTCTTAACCCATTTGAAGAAAGTAAGATCCAAAGTGGGTTCTTGTGAATCATTAATAAAATGGATTTACTTTTCGATGCATCGGGATGAACCAACTGTTTTATTTGACTAAACAATTTCTATGGGCTACAGATTTGGACGCACATGAAGGTCGGCTCTGCCTCTTGTCCTCTGCCGCAGCCGCTGCCGATTCTAAGGTCAACTCCATTTCCTCCACTTGAAGAAACATTTTCGTTTAATAAAGAATACCCCATTAATGAAATGCTTTCTTTCAGAGCCCCTGACGCCAATTTCAAGGCCTTAGTGCAACTTTCTGACAACCTCAAGCTGTGTTTGACTTCGATTCAAGAAATTTTATATGGGTTGGTTGCAATTCGTCAAACTGGTGACTGCCTTTTTTTTTTTTTTTTTTTTTTTTTTTTTTTTTTTTTTTTTTTTTTTTTTTTTTTTT
>NW_019268526.1:1424459-1453250 GCF_002738365.1 Cucurbita moschata | reverse complement strand
TTTTTTTTTTTTTTTTTTTTTCTTTTTCAATTTCTTTTTTGTTTTTGTTGATAATGGATATCACTTTAGAAATAGTGGCCGGCAATCAAGTGACAAAAATATGTTTACGTGCTTATATGATGAATTTGGGATGCCATTATGATCGAAGTCAACCATAGAGAAATTCAACATCATAATGCAGCCACAGATTTTGGGGGCACCCCCCAAATTCTTCCGTTTTACAGTCGTTGACTACTGTTTGTGAATCGATGTGACACCCGATTTAGTTGAGTAAAGCACGTAATTCATTAGCTGGAGATTGTTACCCTTTTTCACATATTGTGCTTATTTTTTTTCCCACATGCACACCAACTGTTCGATAAAATGCCCCAGTGGGTTGTTACAACTCAATGATTTAATTGGGTTGGCAGTGGACGTTAAACTGTGTATAACTTATGTCTATTATCACTTTACTTCTCCAGATTTCTACTTTCAAACGTTCAAAGGTAATGGGAAGGCCCGCCCCTCTTTTTTCCTCTTTATTAAGAGGCCACTTTTGCTTTATCAAAAGTAAGGCTTCAACCGAAAGCGGAGTTCTTGGTCTGTAGGAGGAGGACAAGAGACGGCCTTCTCAAGATCAGAGTGGACTATCACACCGATAGAACAATAACACGAGGAAGAGGTAAAAGCCTTTCTATGTTCCAGCTTTGAATCATTTGGCCTTTAACTATTCAATCCATATTCATGTTATGTATAGACCAAATCTATAGCTAGGCTATAAGCACATTGTTAGAGTAAATAGCTTATCATCTGACTTTTGTCTTAATCATGAGACTTGACTATAATTCTTTAGCTGGTGGGGGCTCTTAGTTACTGTATCTCTTCCTAAAAGTGTATTTGGTGGGTTATTCTTTGTCCATTTAGCGTTGGGTATGTATAAAATTGTATTAGTATGATTGCCTTTTATGAGTGGTTGAGAAAATATACACGCAACTTTAGTCCTGTTTCTTATTACATATAGTTTGTGACAATTAGGTGCTTTTTTAATGGTGGCTTCCTCATCTACATCTGGCTTTTGTTCCCTTTTGCTTTATGTTCCCTTTTGACAGAAACTATAGCGGTGAGATCCCACATCGTTGGAGAGGGGAACGAAGTATTCTTTACAAGGGTGTGGAAACCTCTTCCTAGCAAACACGTTTTAAAAACCTTGAGGGGAATCTCGAAAAGAAAACTCCAAAGAGGAAAATATTTGCTAACAGTGGGCTTGGGCTGTTACAAATGGTATGAGAGTTAGACACCGAGCGGTGTGCTAGTGAGGACGCTAGGTCCCAAAGGGGGGTGGATTGTAAGATCTCACGTCGGTTGGAGAGGAAAACAAAACATTCTTTACATGCGTGTGGAAACCTCTCCCTACCAGACGCGTTTTATGTGATGTTACGATATCCGTCGTTAAAATTGTACAAAACCCAAATTCAAAACCAAAGACTTATCATAAAAACAGCCTCCCTTCCGTCCCTCATTAATAGTAAAGCTTAACTGCTTAAGGATGGGAAATTATGTACTTCAAAAAAAAAACAAAAAAGAACAGAAAACCCTTCAAGCCAAACGTGTAGGATGAAAAGTCTTCGCCACCTCATCCACCAAACTTGATTCAAGGTTTAGGAAATTCGGGTATTCTCAATAAACCCCGAAGCACACCCCCAACTCTTGTTTCGAAGCTAAAACCAAGAAACAACGATTTAGACAAAGACTAAAATTTCAGCTGTGTTTTAATAGAATGAATCCCAATCACTTGTCTCAAAGCATTTAGTTTCAAGCACAAACCCATCTTCTTCACGTCCTATATCATTTTCAAGTAATCATACTCAAGCTGACTCACTAGAATGTAACTAGTTGGTACATGGGTCGAGTAAGTTGGATCAACTTATCATCTCATCTCAACCATGGAGTATATCTCTAATTTTAGTTTGGATAAATTTGCCTCTAATCAACTCTTATTTATTGGAGTCTACTCACTTGTCACCCGTTTTCTTTGCTATTATCAAGCCTATGATATTTGGAGTTCTTGGTTAGGTCTCTAGCCTTTAATGCTATTGACAAAGTTTCCTCTACGTGCAATCAAAACTCCTTCCTTTGCTTTTAACTTTTGCTAATGCCAATATGGAAAAAGCCATAGGTTTCCAATCAACATCTTGGTTGTTGAGTCGTTCAAGACTTTCCTTTATTCTTTTCTTAATCGAAAATGAGATACAAATCATATTTATGTATAGTTCTCTCATGGTTAATCACTAATCATCTAACTTAATCGAAATTATTGATGCTAAAGGGAAGCTATCAAGAAGCACCAAGCATAAATCAATGGAGGCTTCATAGTCTAGGCCCTAGGAGGCAATACACACAACCAAATGCTGGTAAAAACAAGTGATTCTGAGAGAACAAATAATAATAAAAGTCACAGTCAAACGTTTCACTTGGCTACGGAACAAACTTTATACAAATTGAAGAAGCTAATTCATTGACTTATCCCTAAGAAGTTGAAAATGAGTTTTTGCCTATGGCATCATATGCTATATTTAATATAGAAAAACCACCTATCATTTAGGTCAAAAACTAATAGTATATTACATAACATGAAGCTACTAAAATTCTAACATTGCATTTTAATCGTGTGTTTCTTGTTACCAAAGTTCTACTGATATCCTCAACTCCCAAACTCTTCTTGCTTTCAGATCATCACCAGAGAACTATGGCTTCTTGTTCTCTCATCCGTCTTGGTTTACTCATTATAATGGTAAGTTTTATGGATTTATAATCAAATTTTCGATCTTTACTACAATTTGGAACTGGGTTGTTTCTGTAGTTCCTAATCTCAATTCTATTTCTCTGAGTATGAAACTTTTTGTTTGATTTGCTTGTTGAAAGGGCAATCAAACTACCTGAAACAAAAGAAGTTGTAATTATCAATCCTATTGCAGGTTGCACAACAAAGTGCTGCTAGGAAATTAACAGATGGCTATGAAAAAGACATAGAACAGTTTGTGAATATGAAGATTAATGATCAAACAAACACCCATATTAAGGAAGTTGATGATGGCCATCAGAAGATGAGTAAGAATCATATGCATGTTCATGCACCATCTCACATGGAGCATTTAGATCCTTTATTATATGTTTTCTTCACCTTAAGTGATTTGAAAGCTGGAAAAAAAATGCCTATTTACTTCCCTTACTCAAGGCCATCCGAAACCCCGAAGTTACTGCCAAGAGAAGAAGCTGAATCCATTCCTTTCTCCACATCACAACTTGAATACCTGCTAACTCTATTCTCTTTTCCAAGAGACTCTCCTCAAGCCAAAGCTGTGGAGTATACTCTGAAGCAGTGTGAGCTCGAATCCATCAATGGAGAGACCAAATTCTGTGCCACTTCTTTAGAATCAATGCTGGATTTTGCTATAAAAATGTTGGGAAGTGAGACCCAATTGAAAGTTCTGACTAGCTCACGTCTCTCCAACTCCACTATCCTCCTTCAAAACTATACCATTTTGGAGGAACCCAGAGAAACAGTGGCTGCAAAAATGGTGGCATGTCATAGCATGCCTTACCCTTATGCCATTTTTTACTGTCATTGCCAAGAGAGTAATAATAGGCTGTTTGAGATTCTACTAGGGGCTGAGAATGGTGATAGAGTGAAAGCCAGTGCCATTTGCCACATGGATACCTCTCAGTGGGATAAAGATCATGCCTCGTTTAAAGTTCTGAAAACTAAACCAGGAGCTTCTCATGTCTGCCATTTTGTCTCTACTGATAGTTTAGTTTGGCTAGCTGCCTAATCCTACCATTGGAATTTCATCTCCTTATCTATATATTTACTTGTGTGGTTGATTAATGTTCTAGTTTTGGGTCTGTAAGTTTTATATGCTTTCTAGTGTGTTATTAGTCGAAGATTCTCTATGAATTATTTTACTGTGTTATTAGTGGGAAGTTTCTCTAGAATATAGTTAACTGTATTGTCTGTGAAATTCCATTTCGGTTAGGGAGGAGAATGAATCATTTTTTATAACTGTGTAGAAACCTTTCCCTAGCAAACGAATTTTATAAGCTTCAGAAGAAGTCCGAAAGAAAAAGTTCATTGATGGTTACAAATTGCCTTTCTTTGAATAAACCTTATTGTTTGTTGGGCACTAATAGTGCGAATAATGTGTTTTTAAGCAAGTCTTGAAGTGTTTTTAAGCTAATCTTTGGATAAACGTTATAGTTATGATTGGGTTTCGAGATACTTGAAAGGCTGGAGGATTGACATGTCACAAGCAACCATAGAACCAACGAGCATCTCATCGTCGAGGAACTAACAAGCAAATAGAAAAGTGAAAAGAAAATAGGAAAATTACGCTTATATTCATCACTATAGGAATTGGGTTCAAGCTTTCTCCAAAGTCTTGACGTATGCGAAGGAGCGCGGTTCGTTCGATAAATTCCTACCTCTCTATCGATCTCTAAGATGATTGAATTTTTCAAAACTTCATGGACATGCAAAAGAGAAATACTATCCCCACTCGACCAATACATAACTCTTACTTGTTCAAATAACAGTTAAGGTGAAGTAGGGTCAAGAACAACGAATCTCTTTATGATAAATAGATTCATTTTGCAAGTTCGTTGTTAGGGGTAGTTCTTACAAAAGATCGGACTAATGATGTATACAATACTTGAATTCTCGATGTAGATGCTACATAGTTGGTTCTCATCTTTCAGAGATTACGAGTGTAATAGAAGCATCCGTCGACGATAATCATCATATGGCTATTGAGAACGAATCAAATCTTCGACGATCAGGCTAAACACCATAGATTTTTGTTTTAAGTGACCGTCACACATTTTTAGGTTCTAATTTACTTTCAAAATATTTTTAAAAATAATTTTAATTATAGTCTAATTTCATTTTAATATTGAAGCTTATGAGGAAAGCTTTGGTATTTTATATATTTATATATAATTTAACCTAAATTATATTCATAAGTTAATTTTTTATTTTTTTCAATAATTTGTGGGCCCTATGGGGCATGTAAGCTCTTCCCCCATAATTATTTTTTTTATTATTAAATTTTTATGAAGCAAATCTAGTGCGAATTATTATTATTATTATTATTATTATTATTTATGAAACAAAATCTAGTGAGAGTTGTAGCATATTGTATCTAACTTTGGTTGGGTTTGATTAACTTAACCCATATGGTTTAGATTGACTTAGGAATTTGTTTTGGTTGAGTTTAAATTAATCAAAACTTAATGAGTTGGGTTTAGTTCGTGGGTTCACTTAAAACTCAGTTGGGTTGGGTTTGATTCGTGGGTTAACCTAAAACTTGGTTAAGCTGAACGAAATCGGTACAATTATATATACATATCTTTATTTTAATTTTTACTCTTTTATTTTAAATAACTCTCCAAATATAATTTTTAATCTTTTAATTAAATGTTTGAAAAAAGAATAAAGGTTTCATTAAAAATAAAAATTTAAATAAAGACTCAAACCGCCTCAACTAACTTAATAAAAAAAAAATTATGGTTGAGTTAAGTTCGGTTCATTTAGTGAGATTTCTTTTAATTGAAAATATTTATAGACAGAACATTTGGGTTGAATCTATAATTTATAACAGCCTAAACTCACTACTCCATTGGTATGAGGTCTTTTGGGAAAGCCGAAAGCAAAGCCATGAGAGCTTATGCTTAAAGTGGACAATATCATATCATTGTGGAGAGTCGTGATTCCTTTCATGGTATCAGAGTCATGCCCTAAACTTAGCCATGTCAATATAATCCTCAAATATCGAACAAAGAATTGTGAGCCTCGAAGGTGTAGTCAAAAGTGACTAAAGTGTTGAACAAAGGGTGTACTTTGTTAGTTCGAGGGCTCCAGAGAAAGGAGTCGAGCCTCGATTAAGGGGAGGCTATTCGAGAGCTCCATAAGTCTTAGGAGAGGCTTAAGTGTACTTTATTCGAGGGGAGGATTGAGTCTATAAGTGAGGAATACTATCTCCATTGGTATGAGACATTTTGGAGAAGCCCAAAACAAAGCGATGAGAGCTTATGCTCAAAGTAGACAATATCATACCATTACGGAGAGTCGTGATTTCTAACAGAAAAAACACCATAATCTACTAGCAGTCGACTTGAACTAAGTGTAAATCTCACTTTCAAAATATATACATATTTTATCAGGTTCTTATCTAATTATTATGTATACTAACATGATATGTAAACAAAGTTGACATTTTGTAAGCCACTCAATAAACAAATTCAAAGAATCATCATCATCGTCAAAGAAATAATAATAAAAAAAAAAAAACCACCCATTAATGCCATCATACAATCATTCTCAAACCTAAATAAATTGGTATCATGTTCTTGAGAAAACCACATGAAATATCCTCACAATTCACAAACAAACCAAACCAAAAATGCAAGAGGAGGCCACAATTCATAAATTGACTCTCATTTTCCTCTTCCTTCTTGTTCTTGAGGTAAGCTTCTAAACCCGTAAAAATCGAACAAAACCCTTTAATTAGGAATTGTTGTGAGTGAGTCCCACGTTCGGTAATTTAGAGAATGATTATGAGTTTATAAGTAAGAATATATTTACATTGTTACGAGGCCTTTTGAGAGAAACCCACGACAAAACTGCGAGAGCCTATGCTCATAAGTGATTCCTAACAAAATTTACTTCTTTTTTTACCTTGCAGACGGACATGAGCCATGCCAAGATGATCGAAACGAGCAAAGAGCCATCACTCAACGTGTTCTTCACTCCCAACGATCTAAAACTCGGAAAAAACATGCCAATCTTCTTCCCAATCAAGAACATATCTCAAATCCCAAAACCCCTTACTCAAAAAACAGCTGAAAAAATCCCTTTCTCAACCACAAATCTCTCTTACCTTCTTAATTTCTTCTCCATCTCTGAAGCTTCCCCACAAGCCAAGGCCATGGAGTACACTCTAACACAATGCGAGCTTGAGCCCATGGAAGGAGAGACCAAATTTTGCGCCACCTCTTTAGACTCCTTATACCATTTGACAGGCAGCGTCTTTGGATTTGACGGCGGCGACAGCGGCGGCGTGAAGGCTGAGGCCACTAAGTATCCTAAGAATTTCAAGACAGAATTGCAAAAGTACACGATTTTGGAGGAACCCATTAAAATTTGGGCTCCAAAAATATTGTCTTGTCATTTGATGCCATACCCTTATTTGGTTATGTATTGTCATAGCCAAGTGAGTGATACTATGTTGTATAAGGTGGTTGTTGTGGGGGAAAATGGTGATAGAGTTGAGGCGTTGGCTATTTGTCATGTTGATACCTCTGAATGGGATAGTGATCATGTGGTGTTTAGAGTGCTCAATGTTGTGCCTGGTGCCTCAGCTGTTTGTCATTTCTATCCTCAAGACAACATTGTTTTTGTTCCTAATGTTGAGTCTTAGGATGTTTGTTTCAAGTGTTTTGTGTTTTGTGTGTGTTTTTGTAAGATATGTTTGTTTTTCGGTTTCTGGAACGTGTTAAAAATTTATATTTTGTTGGTATAGATGGTAACCTTCAGTTTTTGAATGATGAAACTAGAAGAGCGACTGATTGACCATAACGAGTATATAACGAGATGTTTTTCCATACTTTTGGCGTTGGGTTTTGACTATGTTTACAATTTTTTTTTTTTTTTTGAAACTAGTTAGAAATGGGTAACGGACCGATGAGTGTTGTTTAGTAGCTTTATTAGCTTTATTGGAGAGAAAAGAGGGAGTTAGGTGTCACAATTGCACTTTTGATGGCAGCGGACTTGCGATTGTGCGGCACTCACTTTCCAACGACAAGTGAGCTAAGCCAATTTGTTCTTGCGTCACCTACGGTCAAGTGACGTATGCTCGAGCCTCTGGGCTCGGTTTTAAGAGAAGGTTTTAGAAAGCGAGGGCATAGAGAGATTTTTGAAAGAGACGTTATATAAGCAAGCAAGAGAAAAATAACAACGGCTCACAGTATATAACCTTGGGTAGGGAGGAGTTGACAACTAGTCGTATTCCCCTATAGTACATTATGAGGCATTTCATGTCTGACAGGCCTAGACATGATATTTCTGAAACGTCATACTTCCTAAAAATACAAAAGTAAAACATTAGAATACGAAAAGACATAAAAGGTTGGGCTTGTCATGGGCATGCGGCCATGGGCAACACGCCTTGGACGAGCATGACCGTGACACTAGGCAACGGATATTGAGCATATGATGATGCTACCTGTTTTCATTTCGTGGAAGTTCCTAGTAGTGGAAAGAAAGAGTTGTAGGTGATAACATATTCTATGTGAGATCTCATATTGGTTGGAGAGGGGAACCAAACATTCTTTATAAGGGTATGGAAACATTTCCGTAACAGACGCGTTTTAAAAACCTTGAGGAGAAGCTCGAGGAGGATAATATATTGGCTAGCGGTGAGCTTGAGCTGATACAAATGGTATTAAAGCCAAACGTTGGGGGGTGTGCCAACGAGGACGTTGGACCTCGAAGGAGGGTGGATTGTGAGATCCCACATCGATTGAAAAGAGGAACGAGTGCCAGCGAGGACAGTTGGTGTCACAATCGCACTTTTCTTAGCATTGAATTTTTGTATGACTACAAGTAAAAGGAGGCAACACAGTCTTAAATAACATATAACTTTTCGGGTAGCGAGTATTTGATAACTAGTCGCATCCCCTTATAGTACATTTTAAAGTGATTCAGGGTTGACAGACGTATACGTGATTTTGCCGAATGCTCATACAAAATCTAGGTGGGAGGAGTTGACGACTGTTTGCATTCTCCTATTGTACATTTTGGGGCATTTCGTTGAAATTTCATGCACTTAGAAAATCCAAGAAGGAACTTATACATCATGAAAGTAGTTAAGGAAAACAATAAAGTGACACAAGGCAAGGGCTTAGGCATGTAACGAGCATGCGACTACAGACAACACACCTTGAACAAACATGACCGTGACATCCTCTCTCATTTAATTGGTTGACGTCTCTGTCAACCGTCTCATTTCTTCGAACTCCGTAGGTCTTTTGCGCGTTCCCAGTTAATTTTGCTTTCCACTTAACCAAGAATTCTTGTACTCCTTTGTTCGCTCGGCCAAAATTTCTTTTACTTCTTTGTTGCTCGTGTCCTTCATCGTAACTAGTCGTCATGTCACTTTGTTGTAACGATGGTCGTCATTGTCTGAAAGATACGTTCATCGTCCAATTTCAACCATAAAAAAAGGAAAAGTAAAAAACTCAAAATACAAAGTTGTAAGAATTAAATTAATTACAAAATACAAAGTTAATACAAAATAGACAGTAAACAAAAAAAAGGGTTATTTTCTGTAATTAAAAAAACTATAAAAACTAATTTATATAAATTGAAACAAAAAAGGAAAAAACTTAATGCGTATAAATTAAATAAATATTTATATTTATAATAAGAATCAGAATTTATATAATTAAAAATAAATTTAGAGGCCTATAAATAATCCGCGGGTCTCAACGGTCGACTACAGCTGTAGTACTGCTTTCCAGAATTCAACACTCCCATTCTGCTTCTCTCTCAAATTGTTGACGATGAAGAAATCTCTCGGTCGCCGGAAAATTGAAATAAAGAAGCTTGAGAAGAAGAGTAGCCAGCAAGTTACCTTCTCTAAACGCCGCGCCGGACTCTTCAACAAGGCGGCGGAGCTTTCCGTTCTGTGCGGTGCTGAAATCGCGATCCTCGTCGCCTCTTCCCGCAACAAGCTCTATACATTCGGTCATCCTAATGTTGAATCGCTCTTGGATCGTTTTCTCACCGGAAATTCTGCTCCGCCTAAGCCGGCAGAGGCCTACCTCCCTTTGGAGGAGTTGAACCGCGATTTTGACGATGTGGCGGCAGAGTACGACATCGAGAAGAGGCGCACGGCAGAGCGGTTGAGTAACGATCGATTTTGGTGGGATGAGCCGCTGGAATCTATGAAAATCGACGATCTGAAGCGATTCCGGTCGTCGTTGGTGGATCTGAGAGGAAAAGTGGCGGAGAGAGTGGAGAAATTTACGGCTATGAGAAAAGAAGGATCTCCGTTACCTGCTCTGCAGCCGTCAACACCTCCGTCGATTGACCTGGTGGAAAACCTCCAACGGCCGCCTACGCCTCCTCCATCAATTGGCCTCTTCGGAAACCTCCAATGGCCGTTGACGCCTCCATCGATCGACCTCGTCGAAAACCTCGAACGGCTGCCGACGTCTCCATCAATTGACTTCTTCGAAAACCTCCAATGGCCGTCGACGCCTCCATCAATCGACCTCGTCGAAAATCTCCAACGGCCGCAGACGCCTCCATCAATTGGCCTCTTCGAAAAAATCCAATGGCCGTCGACGCCTCCATCGATTGACCTCGTCGAAAGCCTCCATTGGTCACCGATGCCGTCGATTCACCTTGCTGAAAACGACCAATGTCTACTGTCGTCGTTTCAGATCTCTGGAAACCACTCTGTCGCACGCGGACTGAATATGCTAGACTAGGGTTTTAGTGATTTGCTGATGTTTTTTTAATTTTCATGTCGCATGAAAATCATATAGTTAGATTAAACTGGCAGTGATTGCTTTCAGTTCCGCTGCATAATTTTTTTTCAAAGTGTTCATAAAATTCATCTGGAATGAAAGAAATTTATGAGATTGATATTCATATTTCTTGTCAATTTATAATTCAAACGTATAGTTAATAACAACTATTGTTACTTAAAATTAAAATTAAAAAAAAATATGAATCTAAAATTAAAAAGTGTTTTTTTAAAGTTTAAAAATGTTAATAATTGTTTTTAAAATTTGAAAGTATTTTTGAGAATGAAAAATTTATAAATTATAATTATTATTAAATTAGGGTTTGTTTTGAAATTAAATTTTGTTTCAACTTCCTCCCCTCCTCCTCCTCCTCGCTCGATAAGCCCTCGCATCGAGGTGGTGATCGGCAGATCGATTGCTCTCTCCAGAGCACACAACAGTTCACTGCAGGAGATTTGCGGTTTGCACATCCCCTTTCTCTATGTTTATTGTTTCTTGATCATTCTGTTAAGGATCGAACCGAATCCAAAAAGGAATTCGGATTTTACTGCAAATCAAATCTTCTTCCTGTAATCTTTTTTAATTTCAGTCTCTGTTTTTCATTTTGGTAGATTATTGTGTTCTTCGTTGATTCTGGTTTTGTTCTTCTCTTGTCTGGATTAATTCTGGCCTGAACTGGTTTCTCCTGTTCTTGTTAACGGAAGATTTTCTTCTTAATTTGAAAGTTATCGTCCTCTACTGCCTGAACAGATTTCCGGCTCTTTTAACTTTTTTTTTGTTTTTTTTTTCGAGCATCAAGACTTCTTAGCTCATGAACAAATTACTGATTGTTGTTCTTTTGTGAATATCATCTTAATTTGAACCCTGCACCTCCCAATTCTGTGTATTACAAAGCTACTTTTCTACTCAAATTGTTCTTTTTTGTTTACCATTTAACAAAAACATTGAATTGGTTTTGAAGCCCACAACCTAATTTATCACTCACTTAATTCAAGCTCTTGTTTATTATAGATATCAGTATTCATAGGATGATACGTTTTAGTTTTTGTTAGGAGTGCAAATACAGTCCTATTTTGGCTAAGGACGTTGGCTAGGCATGTATCTCTGTAGGTACGAGACTTTTTAGGTGAACCCAAAAGTAAATCCACGAGCGATTGTGTTCAAATAGTATCTTACTATTAGAGAAATATGCGTGAATCCATGAAAGATTATGTTCAAATAGTATCTTACTGTTAGAGAAATATGTGTGAATCTATGAGAGATGATGTTCAAATAGTATCTTACCATTAGGGAAATATGCGTGAACCCATGAGAGATTGTGTTCAACTAGTATCTTACCATTAGAAAAATATGCGTGAATCCATGAGAGATTATGTTCAAATAGTATCCTAACCTTAGAGAAATATGCGTGAAATATGCATGAATCTATGAGATTATGTTCAAATAGTATCTTGCCATTTGAGAAATATGCGTGAATCCATGACAGATTATGTTCAACTAGTATCTTACCACTAGAGAAATATGCGTGAATACATGAGAGATTATGTTCAACTAGTCTCTTACCACTAAAGAAATATGTGTGAACCCATGAGAGATTATGCTCAACTTGTATCTTACCATTAGAGAAATATGCGTAAGATCTATCGTAGGCTGAAGTGGAATATGGAAAGTTCAGGAAGCTTGATACGAAAGTTGAAGATCTTGCTTGTTAGGAGTTTGTCTCTTTGATAATATACTCACTTTCTTGGTTGTCATGTATTTATTTAGGTATCAGATATGGATAGCTTAGTGGACTCTTTAAATAACGCATATCAGGAGTTCGTTTCTGGAGCAGCCAATGTCCTTGAAGCAAATGAGGCCTCAGGGGCTCAGAAGACAGCAGCAACCGATGCGGCTCTTGAAAATTTTAAACAGAAATGGGAGCTATTCAGGGTTGCTTGTGATCAAGCAGAGGAATTTGTGGAGTCTGTGAAGCAAAGGATAGGATCAGAGTGCCTTGTTGATGAGGCCACTGGTTCACTGGCTGGCAAGTCTGGGCAGGCCGCCGCCACCACCACCGGCCTTCCTCCGATCAGCGCCGTTCGGTTGGAACAGATGAGCAAAGCTGTGAGATGGCTTGTGATTGAGCTGCAGCATGGGTCAGGAGCTGCTGCTGCTGCTGCTTCTGCTTCAGCACACTCCCACCCTTCTGCTCCCTTTGATGCTAGATTTACTGAGGATGCAACACAGTAGAGATACCCATATCTCATGAGGCTATAACATAACAAGTTTCTTTGTGTTTTGCTTGAATTTACGCTTTGGGTGATGCATTTTACTGTGCAAGATAAACGTCTTGAGCTTCGACCGAATGTGAAAAATGAATCCCTTCTCGTGTACCTACGGTTAATCTAATAGCTCAAACCCATCGCTAACAGATATTGTTCTCTTTGGACTTTTACTTTCGAGCTTCTTCTCAAGTTTTTTAAAATGCAGTCTGCTAGAGATAAGTTTTTACGCTCGAATGATTCGTTCTCCTCTCCAACCGATGTGGATCTCACAGTCCACCCTCTCGGGGGCAAATGTCCTTGTTGGCACTCGTTAAGGTTAACAAAAAAAATATATATATATATATATAAATTTATTAAAATTGAGATGAAAAGACCCAAATATTTGGGCATCTCTCTGTTAGAGCTTTTCTCGTGGTGTTTCAATGTCCATTCCGCTGCTTAAACGATCCCTTTGGCTGATTCCAAACTCCACCTTCAACCTCCCATTTTCCCCTTCCTTCTTCTCATCCTCACCGGCCGCCGTACCTTCGCCGTCGACGAAGCCTTCAATCTCGACCGTTGTTTCAGTTCTTACTCACCACCGCTCCAAGTCTCGCTGGCGATTCCTCAACTCCCTCTGTCCTGACGGCTTCGATCCCGGTGAGTTTTCCGATATCGTTCTACAGATCAAGAATAATTCTCATCTCGTCCTCCGCTTCTTCCTCTGGACTCGGAGTAAGTCACTCTGCAATCACGATCTTGTTTCGTACTCAACCGTCATCCACATCCTTGCTCGCGGCCGACTTAGAACTCTTGCCAAGGATGTTATTCAGACTGCCATTAGGGCTACGGCGCTTGAAGATGGCGATGATTGTTCCAAATGTGAGCGGTTTTCGTCTTCGAGGCCTTTGAAGCTGTTTGAAACCCTCGTTAAGACGTATAAACAGTGTGGCTCTGCTCCCTTTGTGTTTGATTTGTTGATTAAAGCTCTTTTGGATTCTAAAAAGCTCGATCCAGCCATTCAAATTGTTAGAATGTTACGGTCTCGTGGGATTAGCCCACAAATTGGTACGTTGAATTCGTTGATTCTATGGATGTCGAAATGCGAAGGGGCAAATGCAGGTTATGCACTTTTTAGAGAAGTTTTTGGTTTGAATTGTGAAATTGAGGAACAAAATGTCAAAGTAAAGGCTCGGGTTAGTCCTAATGTGCATACTTTTAATACATTAATGGTGTGTTTCTATCAAGATGGGTTGGTGGGGCGGGCAAAGGAGATATGGGATCAATTAGCTGATTCAAATTCAATTCCAAACAGCTACAGTTATAGTATTTTGATGGCAGTTTTATGCGAAGAGAAAAGGATGGGTGAAGCAGAGGAGTTGTGGGAAGAAATGAAAATGAAAAAGTTGGAGATTGATGCTGTAGCTTACAATACTATAATTGGTGGATTTTGTAAAGCAGGAAACATTCGTAGAGCTGAAGAGTTTTTTAGGGAAATGGAGCTCTGTGGAACGGAGAGTACTTTCTCCACCTTTGAGCATCTCATCAATGGCTATTGTGAGACTGGAGATGTTGATTCTGCATTACTTGTGTATAAGGATATGCGCAGGAAATCTTTTAGTCTCAACCATTTGATGCTGGAAGCAATGACTAGAGGGTTGTGTGCAGAGACGAGGCTTTTAGAAGCTTTAGACATTTTCGGTTTCGCCACAGAAGACGCTAACATTTGCCCGACAATGGAGACTTATGAACTTTTGATAAATGGTTTGTGTCAGGAAGGGAAACTTGAAGCTGCATTTAAGCTTCAAGCGCAGATGGTAGGGAAAGGTTTTAAGCCAAATTCAAAGATTTACCAATCGTTTATTGATGCCTATTCAAAAGAAGGAAATGAAGAAATGGTCAAGAAGTTGAGAGAGGAAATACTTGAAATCCAGCTGAGTTGAGACTGCAACCACATGATCAGAACGAAGTTTCTATGAACTCTAGAGGTTAGTTGAACTTATTTCTGATCAATTCTTCAAAAGGCATTTCATGTATTATTTTGATCATGTTTTCTGAATTCTGAGCATAAGTTAGTTTAGAAAATCGTTAATGTTCTTGGAATCAGTTCAAGGTAAATCCACATTTTGTGGTGGTTTCATGAGATTTTTTTCATAAATCCAAAGCTTTTTATGGCACAAAATCGTTTTGTAAATATTAGGATTTGATTAATAAAGACTACATAAGGTGGGGGAAGGAGTATGCAGACTCTAGCTCGAACCTTCAAAGCAACAAAACTAGGAATTAAGAGTAGCTTATTGGTTAGTGCATTTCTACTCTTTTCAAGAGGTTGTACATTTGATTCTTCCCACCCTACTAGTGAGATCCTACCTTGGTTGATCTACATTAGTTGAAGAGGGAACGAAACATTTTTTATAGAGGTGTGGAAACCTCTCCCTAGCAGAAACGTTTTAGAATTGTGAGGCTGGTGGTGATACGTAACGAGCCAAAGTGGACAATATTTGTTCACGGTGGGCTTGGGCAGTTATAAATGGTATTAGAGCCAATCACTAGGCGGTGTGCCAGCAATGACACTGGACCCCCCAGAGGGTGGATTGTGAGATCCCACCTCGGTTGGAGAGGGGAACAAAACATTCCTTACAAATGTGTGGAAACCTCTTCCTAGTATACGTGTTTTAAACCGTGAGACTGATGAGGATACGTAACGGGCCAAAGTGGATAATATCTGTTAACGGTGGGTTTGGGCGGTTAGACTAGGCTACCTATGATGAAATATATTCTTATCAAGGAAAAAAGAAGTAGGATTAGAGGTGGATTATTGTGAATTGCTCAAAGTTGGTTATGGCTTTAGATTTCTCTTGGATAGATGCCCTAGCGAATCAAAGTTTAAAGAACCTAGTTCCTAAACTTTTAGGACTTTGGATCCCCTGAGAACCGGGGGAATGAATGGGCAACTTTGTCAAGGATGTTAACTTTGAGTATGACAATTTGAATCATGAACTTTTGATGCTGTAAATGTTTTGTACGATTGAATATGATTTGGATCATGAACTTTGAAGTTTATAATCATCTTTTATTTTGTAATCTTGAAATAACTCTCAGTTCTTAGTAAAGTGTAGAAAAATTCAATACTTAGTATCTTATTACTTTTGGTTGAAGAAATTTATAAGGTTCGAAGGCATGTTTGATACGATAAGGAATCAACTACAAGGGGAATAAGATTCGGATTACCTTGTTGATCGAATATCTCAAGGCAAGAACATTGTTTGAGATTCGAACCACTCCACAAGCAAGATCGATCATATCTAGCTTGAATGATTCTTGTTGATCAAATATCTCAACGCAAGAACACTTGTTTGAGATTCGAATCACTCCACAAGCAAGATTGATCATGTCGAGCTTGAATGATTCTACATGCAATCTAAACTACATAGAATTGCAAAGAAAATTAGTCATTGGCTAAAGAAAAGCACAAATGCTTCTTTTACTATATTTTCCCAGTCTACCTTACAAATACAACATACATGGCTTTATATAGCCTCAAAATGAAACTATTAAAGGCATTCCAAAAGTTGTAACATTCATACTTAATGACCATAATTAGCCATATGTAAATGTAACCTAAAGTAAATAAAATGTCTTAAAATACAATACTCTAAATTGTAACCCACCCAAAATTTATAACCATCAAACTTCATTCCTCTTCAATGTGACATAAATTGGAACCTCTTTTGATATTTTTGACAACATTTTCTTCACATCTTCATTGAAGTATATTGTATTAATGATGTCTCTTGGTTCATATCAATGTTTCTAACCAATCAAATCTAGTCTAGCTCAAGGAACCCTCATCAGGTATCTTGGTGATAGTATCGTCATATTATGAACCAACCTCCTCGTAGTCTTTGGCTTATCTCATTCACCAAATTGTAGATTTCTGTCTCGTTTGATAACGATTTTAGTTTTAATACCATCTCTTTACTATGGTCTTCCCCTCTCTTAACGAAACAATTGAACTCTTAGCTGAACTCTAAACACGAAAACTACTTTTAGCCCTCAAAACTTAGCGTGGATATCAAAAACCAAATAGTTAGAGATCGTAGAACAAGATTCTTGTCTTTACTTTGTCTCTTCTTTAGGAGTTTCAAGTTTCTATTACTTCTTTCATGATTCTTTTATCACCTAGTTTACCATTCTAACTTATAATCCTACTCTACCGTATCTATTTTGTACAAACGCGGTTCCTTAGATTAGTAGATTTACTTACTTTTCTCTCCAATTAACTTGAGAATCACCCATGTTACTTGAACACAATCTATTTATTTTATAGATCATTGCACATTTGATAGACGAGTCTATGACATATATCATTATGTCTTGTAAGTATGCTATATGATGCAATACGACGAGGATTCGTCAAAACCCAACGGATAGAATTTGTGATATTGATGGTGAATTACGAGAGGAGACTAAGTGTACTTGATTCCGAACATCATTTCATTGCTTGGTTGTGCTAAAAATGCTCTTAAAAAGACTGAATGTGGATGGGTTCTGATCAATACTTGGATGACTTGTGTGGACTCTTCTTTCATATGTTCCTTTCAAATGAAAATTGAAGACAATGCTTGTGAATAATCCAACCTCACATTTTATCTTTATGTCAAATTTAAGATGAGATTCATATAATCTTGGAATAAATTCTTCCACTAAAATACCATTTTAATTGGATAATCTTTGCTATTTTATAATTATTTTATTAAAAGCAAAGTTTTTTTTTTTTTAATTTTTGTATTGGAATAAGAATTTCCTTTCCACCTCACTAATAATTCATTCTCTCTAACATATATATATGGGAACAAATTAAAATAAAAAATCATGAAAAATGTGTCACTTTTTTATTTCAATTTGCCATATCAAAATATTAAAATAGCTAAACATAGACTAAACATTAATATTCCATCTTATCGATTCAAAATTTCTCAAAATTTTAATAAAAGTTATGTTTCTAAGATATTGTCACAAGAACAAGAATAAAAAGCTATTAGACATAGTTGTATAACAAAACCATTTATATTGTTAGTTTATTTTTAGTTTTTGTACTTTTAAACATGTCATAGTCGTAGTCGACCATGATGCAATATATATGAATAATAGAGCTTACAACATAATGAGGATTGCCCTAGTTGAATCGGGTAAACAATTTGACAAAGTGAAGATGAATATAAGGTGCTAAAAGATCGAAGGTTAGAGAAAACAATTAAGAGAAACAACCATTGACTCGTTGAGAAGTGTTGTAAGCTCGACTTGTTAGTTCAAGATCTGTCATAGAATCGCATGCCATACGGATGAGGATCATCTTTTGAGTCAAGAATGGATGAGCCAATATAGTTATCGTCTTAGGCTCAAGTGTAATATCATATATATCAACTATAAGATGTAATATCAAATTTACATTATCATCAAACGATATTGTAATAGTCCAAGCCCACCGCTAGTAGATATTGTCCTCTTTTTGCTTTTCCTTTCGAATTTCTTCTCAAGGTTTTTAAAACACGTCTGCTAGAGAGAGGTTTTTACACCCTTATAAAGAATTTTTCGTTCTCTTCCCCAATCGATGTGGGATCTCATAATCCACCCTCATTCGGGGCCCAACATGTTCACTAACACTCGTTTCTCTCTCCAATCGAGGTAGGATATCATAAATATAGAATCTATTAGACTCGATTGATACAACAAATATCAATGAATCAAATGAAATTACCGAGAGACAGAATCAACTAACTTATTGTAACGAAAGTATTCGACCCAAATCCAAAACGGTCGTTGTTTAACATTAAGGTATAAACTATGGCTAATCAATACTCTCAAGGCTGCAATTCTCAATATGTATCAGAAAAGAATAGATACATCAAAATCTATAAGTTCTAGTTGGAAATAATTAGTACATATTCCTTTGGTGGGTATCATCTACCTAATATGCTTTGTGGGTATCAATAATGGTGCCTTCTTCACATTTGGGATTAGTTCCCTTCCAATGCTTATAATTTACCACCACCTCAAAGCATACAATTCCCCACTTTTTGCTTCATTTTCAAGCCAAACACAATCCCAATAACACTCTAAACCACTCTTTTTTAAGCCTAAAAGCCAATCTTCTTATCTTCTCTACCATCCTCAGAGCTTGAAGGAAGATCTAAATTATTTGGTCTGACAGAAACAAGCATGTAAAGGAGTCAAAGAAAGTTACCTTGAAGCTTTTCCTTGAGTATATATATGATCCTCGTTGCTTTACTTTAGCAGGAGCCAGAATTGAAGATGAAGTATAATGAGATCTCTCACTTCAGCCACCCACAACACAAGCTCAAGTTTGAGTACTCAGAGTCTCCATTCAAGTGTGATGGCTGCAAGGAGGCTGGTATAGGCTCTAGCTACAAATGTACGGTCTGTGACTTCGACCTCCACGTGCATTGTGCTATCCCTTCCCCCTCTATCTCGCACCCTTTCTACACCAGGTGCTCCTTCCAGTTCATGTCTCACCCGCCCGGCAACATTTCTCGATACTGCAATGCCTGTGAGAAGGATGTCACTGGCTTCATTTACCACTGCAAAACTTGTGGTTTTGATCTTCACCCATGCTGTGCCAAGCTCCCGATGGCACTCAGTGACGGTGAAATCAAGCTCTACCTTTACAAGAAAGTGAGTTCATCGTGTCATAGGTGCGGACGGAAGGGAAGAAGCTGGTGTTACAGATCTTCTTGTAAGAAGTACAATCTACATGTAGCTTGTGTGAAAGAAATGCTTGAGGAAAGCTGGCATGAATTGTACTTTGGACGTGGGAAATCTACCAAATTGCAGACAAGAATTCCTAGTCTTAAGAATACTCTTCAGACTCATCATAACAAGAGCAAGGGCAAGATGAAGAGTTGTTGTGAGATGGCTGGTATGGCCGTCCAAACTGTTATATCCGCGGTGCTGGGAGATCCAACGGCTCTGATTGCGGGGGTCATCGGGGCCCTAATATCGGCAGCATGATGATCAGTGATATCAAGTCAGTTAGGATAGTATTAGGATCAGGCTTGTTTAGTATGGACTTGTTTGAATGATATCAGACCATCATGAATCTCATGATATCATTTAGGTGTAGCTAAAACTCCAAAAGCCTAACATGTTAACTATTTCTCTAGCCAAAAGAAAAAGAAATAGTAATTTTTCTTTCAAGAACTGAATTTCCAATGAATTCACATAATATAATCTAAAAAGGAAGTGTACCAAAAAAAGAAGATGAAGAAGAGAGAGAAAAGAAAAGAAACGCCACAAGCCTGCAGATTCTCCATCTTTAGCCCTGAACCTCTCATCTTTAGGCTAAGAATACATAATAATATGGAAGAGGGGTTTATCCAATCTTCTAGTTCAACCTTGTCGTAGAGATTCATCTAAAATATAAATTGTTCTAAGACATTCAAAATGATATTTGAATATGAACACACAAACGTAAATCGAGGGACACTTAATATATAAATATCTTTTTAAACTAAGCAAAAACAACTGTTCCAAGCTCATGGAGCATGAATATCTAAATATCGAAGAAGTCTGTCTTCATAATCTACAACATTTGATTATGCCTACTACTGAAATGCAATGACGGGTCAATTAGTCGTTCACCCCCGTCATTATGAGATCCTCATCGGTTGGAGAGGGGAATGAGAGGGGAACAAAACATTCCTTATAAGGGTGTGGAAACCTCTCTCTAGTAGACGCGTTTTAAAACCGTGAGGCTAATGGCGATACGTAACAGGCCAAAGCGGACAATATCTGTTTGTGGTGGGCTTGGGCTATTACAAATAGTATCAAAGTCAAACGCTGAGCGGTGTTTGGCCACCAAAGGGATGGATTGTGAGACCCCATCGTTTGGAAAGGGGAAAGAAGCATTCCTTATAAGGGTGCGGAAACCTCTCCCTAACAGACACATTTTAAAACCATGAAGTTGACGACGATACGTAATGGGCCAAAGTGGACAATATCTACTAGCGGTAGGCTTGGGCTGTTACAGTCATGCTCGAAAATATTTCCAAAATTTGAAAGCATACAAATACAAAAAATGTACCAACATACACACATATACATTTGTAAATATGCCTTCACTATTCATTTTATCAAGACCTTTCCTTTAAATTTTATCCTATTCAAATTTATATAAACTTAGAAACTTGCATTGATATGATGAGTCCTATACTGAAACAGCCCAATATCAAAATATCCTGGTTTGAAACAATTTTGATTCTGGGCCGTCCTCAAGTTCTTAAGGAAATGCTGGACACTTTTACTTTCAATATGGGGCCTTAATGGGTTGGTTTATGAGAAAAAAAGACAATATTCCAGAACGATGCATTCAACAAAAAAAAGAGATAGAATGAGAATGGAGAGAGAGAGTGACGAGGAAAAGGCAATATTCCAGAACAGAGGCATTCAACAAAGAAACGACAATCGTGTCAATAATAAAAAGGGTTTTGCTAAGTGTGAAAGGAACGTCTTAAAAGGGAACAATGAATATGAAAGAAAGAAAAAAGAGTTGGGCGTACTTCATATCTATAAAGAAGGGCCAAAAGTCTACCTGTTAATTGAATATGTTTGGGTCTTCTTTGGATTGCCTACACAGTATAGGTTGGAGATTTTTCCTGTAAGATGATGAATGAACACTTTTTTTTGGTCCAGATCCTTGTAAAAGTTGCTTTAAAATCTGCCCTACCTGATCAATACTAACTTTGAAACTAAGAAATTTAGACCCCATTGAACCATTTTTACTAACTAGTTAGAATCTTTTGAATACTGTAGAGAAATGATAGCAAATACTTCATGAGACAGAATCTGGATAGTATAATTCAGTACTGCAAGGAACTGTTACGACACAGCACGAGGCCCATCTCATTCTCCGTTTCAGTCCGAGAAGTAATTTGGTTGGTACAATTTTCAGTCAGCATTTGCCCATCTTCTTAATCTTATAACCAAACATGACACACGACAGTCACCCTTCTGTGGCACCATAATTCAAATCCATGACTATAAACATTGTCCTTTTTTATTTCTAGATGAGAGACAATTTCATTGAAGAATCAAAGAAGAAACAGCCTCGGGGCCAGGTAGAGATCACCCCTCCTGAGATCTAAAACAATAAGGCTTCCCAATTCAATTAAACAAGATAACACTGCAACATAACAAGCCCACCGCTAGTCGATATTGTCCTCTTTGGACTTTCCCTTTCGAACTTCCCTTCAAAGTTTTTAAACGCGTCTGCTAGGGAAAGGTTTCCACACTCTTATAAGAAGGATTCGTTCTCCTCTCCAACTAATGTGGGATCTCACAATCCACCCTCTTCGGGGTCAGTGTCCTCACTGACACTCGTTCCCTTCTCCAACCAACGTGGGACTCCCAATACACCCCCCTTCAGGATCTAGCGTTCTCGCTAGCACACCATCTGGTGTCCACCCCCCTTCGGGATTCAACTTTCTCGTTAGCACTTCGCCCAATATCTGGCTCTGATACCATTTATAACAACCCAAGCACACCGTTAACAGATATTGTCCTCTTTAGACTTTCTCTTTCGGGCTTCCCCTCAAGATTTTTAAACACATATGCTAGGAAGAGGTTTCCATACTCTTATAAAGAATGATTCGTTCTCCTCCTCATCCAACGTGAGATCTCACAAACACTGTGATTGCAAAATATTTTTGTTTTAACTAAAGGCGATGATATGTAGATATACACAAGAAAAAAAAAAGGCCAAAAGAAGAATTCTCATCTTTTCCCTGATTGAATATTAGCACAGTATATATGAGCATTGTCAAAATCCTGATACTGAGCTCCAAAAGGTTAATACTCAGTTGGGATGGAAAGTTACCAATTGTTGTCATTGTCAATGAGTGAGATACACGTTGAGCAGTCGGTTGGTCCAGAATGGGGCCTCCCTCCCTCTCTCTCTCTTTCTCCCTGTAGATAAAATGTCAGTGATGGCCCAGCTTCTGCACAGTAATGGTATCTAGCTGGAGCAACAAGGAAACTTCAAAAGGGAAAAGGATCATACCACATATTCAGTGCATTTTCCGCCGTTTTTATACGGTCTTATCATGGCCCCATGATTCACATGCCCTGCTAATCTTCTCTCAGTCTTCCTTGTATATAAATATATGGAATGATTCACTACGTACCAATCTCCTCCTCCATCCGACTCTTCCATTTCTTCAGAAAAACAAAAACTATGGGAGTTTGTGCCTCATCTCAGCACTCAAGCCCTAGCCTCACGAACTGGCCCTTCACAGCGAAAATCATTCATATAGATGGCAGGCTACAAGAATTGAGGCACCCAGTCAAGGCCAGCCACATTCTCAATCAAAACCCTAACTGTTTCCTCTGTAGTTCAGAATCTATGAAGATCAATTCAATCGTTCCACAAATTTCCAGCGACAGAGAGCTCGAATTGGGGGAAATTTACTTTCTAATCCCGCTTGCTAAATCCGATCTGCCGATCTCTCTCACAATCTTGTGTGCTTTGGCTGCCAAAGCAAATGTAGCCCTCGCCAGCTCCAAGAAGGCATATCCGTCCATGAAAGCGGCGCCGGCAGCCGTAGCGTACCGCATCAGAGCACCAGGAACGTCGTACTGAGATTCCGGCGAAATTGCTTTAACGCCACTTGGAAGAAGAACGGAGGCGACATTGTATCTGAAAGTCTTCAATTAATTTGAAATTTATGTAAATAATTTAATTCGACAAGATTAAAATAAATTATTGAAAAACATTATTTTTTTTTATATTCTTTTTTTTTTAAAAAAAACATAAAATAAAACATCATAGGACCAAACAACATGTGATATTGCATTATTGTTTCATTAACGTCTTCAAAAGTAGCACTAAAAAACTTCATCAATTATTGCTCGGGTCTTATCTATTTATTTTATACATCGTAAGATCTAAGTTATTGTAATAAATAAAATTAGATTTTATTCCGCAGATTTAAACTATATATTACACGTTATAACTAACGATCCAACTACCATGTTGGTACTCGATATTATGTCTTTTGGCATGTGAAATCATCCGACCCAATCGAACTTTATGCTTCAATTATTTAATTTTAATATATAAGGAGAAATATCCCATTTTAAAAATGTTTTTTTGACGACGTATTTCTATGAAGGATATTTTCGTCATTTTATATGTTTAAGCAAAACGATACCTAGTTAAGGTCAATCCATATGCTTATGATTTTTTATATTTATAACAGATGTTAATGATACGTTGTGACTTGTGAATATTTAGTTAGAAGTCACCAATTCGGTCCGTTGCTCACTAAACCTGAACTCGGATAGAACTGAATTGATTCTTAAAATTATAATTCAACCCGATCGAGCGCTTTTGAATTTAGAAACTACCGTACAAAACGTTTATTTAAACATGGTGAACATTGAGACATAAAAGGGTAAGGTTTAAGAGGTGGAAGAAGGCTTCATTTCAGCTTTAATGGCAGAAACCAATTGATCATAAGCCTCAGCCCATGCCTCTTTCATCTCCACACTCCACATCTCTGGAATTCCTTCCTTAATGGTCTCCAAAAGTGCATACTTCAACACCTATCACCCAAAAAAATCACTATTACGCTCTCGTTCGATCAAAATAACGATAAAGTTTAAGTTTCGAGATCGAAATAGAATCCGGGATTACCTCAAAATGTTCATCGACAACACCGTACTTGAGGTGCGAAGCACCTAGCCTCTTCAAAGTGGTTTCTTTAGCCGCCGCTATCCCTCCTTTTCGAAGCTGAACGGCTGACTCACAAGTCTATAATTCACACCAAAAGGTTCAAGATTCGAATCAAACACGATTCACTGTACGTCAATTTTTGTTCATAAACTCACCATAGTGAAGACACTCAACGCATGAGGCTTCAACTTCGTGTTTTGCTCCAACGGAACTTTCGAGTCTCTCAAAAACGAAAACAGGTTCTTAACCGACGGCGCAATTTCAAATATCCTAAGATCCAACAACAATTAAAAAAGAGAACAGTCAACTCTAGTGCATTGATACAAACCCTTTGAACGAAGAACGAAGAACGAGTATCTTACTTGAGGAAGAGTTTGAGGGCCAAATCAGCAGCATTCTTCTTCATGACACCCCATGACTTGACCACAAGGGCCTCTTGTTGTTCAGTGAAGACCCTTCCTTCACCACCACAGGTGCCCATGTCTGTGTTCTTATGAGCAAATTCATGTTTTGGTCACTCTATTTATGCATTAATCCAAATGGGTTTAGTTTATGGATCAAAGTTTTTAGCCCTTCGTTGAAATGAAAGGCCATGGGGATTTGCTTTTTGCTTCTTTGAATAAAATACAAAGCTACAGGGAGTTGTCTACCTACACTGCCAAATTTGTAGCTTTTTAATTGGGTTTCTCACACTAATCTTTTATTTGTGCTTGTTTTTTAATTAAAAATTTGTTTTGGATTGGACTCAATAGTCAAACTCCCGTTCGGCAATTAATTAATTATTTAATTTGACGGATTTTACAATCCACCTCTTTCACATAAGAGTTGAGTGTCTTTGCTAGCACACTGTTTGGTGACCTCACATAAGATTGACATAAGAGTTCAGTGTCTTTGCTAGCACACTGCTTGGTGTCTAGCTCTGTAGCTCTGATATCATTTGTAACAACTCATGTTCACTGCTAGCAATTGACACACTACTCGGTATCTAGCTCTGATATCATTTGTAACAACTCATGTTCACCACTAGTGATATGAACCAAGAAACATCAATCATACAATATGCTTCAATGAAGATGCGAAGAAAATATTGTTGAAATTATCAAAATATTTTTCAATTCATGCCACGTTGAAAAAGAATGAAGTTTCATGTTTATTTTGAATGGATTACAATTTAGAATAATTTTGAGTTAGAATTTCATTAATATTTTAAGACTTTTAATTTAATTTAGATTACATGGTTAAATATGAATATTACTGCTCTTGGAATGCCTTTTAACTGGCACACCGTTCGGTGTCTAGCTCTGATATCATTTGTAACAATTCAAGCTCCGCTAGCAAATATTGTCTGTTTTGGTCCGTTATGTATCGTTGTCAGCCTCACGCGCTTATTATTTTTTATAATATTAATTTGCATAGTAGATGTAACCACTCCTTAAAATATTGATTTCTCTCTGATTCTTTCACCATTTTTTCACTTCAGTCCCTAGGCTTTTTAAATTTTCAATTTCAGTCAATTTTTATCAACTTTACATCTCAATCTTTTATTGGGAATTTAATTTACAGCCCTCCAACTTCTATTAAATTCCAAACCAGCCCCTATCATAAAAGGATTATTATTCTACCTTATCGAAAATTAACCACATCCATAGTTCACATCTGGTTTTACCACAGCAGAAGAAAATGGAACTTCAATTCTCTCTTTCACCAAACACCTCTCCTCCCCGTCTTCCACAACCAGGATTTTCCCCAGCGGGCACCGAGTTCTCGGTCTCTCGTCTTCTGTCGATGGCTGTTCGATCGCACTGGATTTCATCAAATGAGTAGAAGCTCTTTTTACTACGATTCGTGGCCCGAAACCAGATATGCTCATTATGGTCACAACACCAACAATGGTGAACACTGCCTTGGCTGCTGCAGCTACGAGTGAACCGAACCCGTTCCTCCTTGAGTTTCTCGTGCTTGCTTGTTTGTTGGTCGTCAACGACTCGCTTGACTCCCTTTCCGTGTCGTTTTTCATGTAGCTTAAGGATACCCCATTATGGGCAGCTTTGCGAGCAGACAAGGATGGTAATAAATGGCCATTGTTTAGGTGGAGAGGGAATGGAAGACGGCTTGGGTATGGAGGAAGCATGAAGTCATGGTTGTTCTTTACTGCCTCCCCAGCAAAGGCAGAAGCTTCATTTATGACTTCCAAATGCTCCCCTTTGTACTCCTTGAGCTTGTCGAGTAGCATCTTGCGGTTGTGTTCGATCTCGCTGAGGGCAGCTTCCCGTTCGTATCGCTGTTGTTGTTGTAAATCCTTAAAATGACAAGTGAAACAACATTAATTTTAGCTGGAAGTGTTACATCGTATAATGTACAGCCAAAATCTAACGCTAGCAAGTATTGTCCTCTTTGGGCTTTCCCTTTCGGGCTTCCCCTCAAGGTTTTAAAACGCGTCTGGTAGAGAGAGGTTTCCACAGTCTTATAAGAAATGCATCATTCCCCTCTCCAATCGGTGTGGGATCTCACAATCCTCCCTCCTTAGGGGCCAGCGTCCTCGCTGACACACCTAGAGGCACTTGTGAGATCCCATATCGGTTGGAGAGGGGAACGATGCATTCTTTATAAGGCCGAGGAAAGCTCTCCCTACCAGACGCGTTTCAAAACCTTGAGGAGCCGTGGGTTTGGGCTGTTACATATAATTATATAGCTAGTTATGCAAATATATTCAACGAACATTACATCGTCCCGGAGTTTTATAACCAGTAACGAAACAGAACATAAACCTAAGGATTATTCTGACATAACCTGAATTTAGTACAATTATATCTGCTCGGGTTTCTGACGCATATGTGAGAACAAAGCAAACAAGAAAAGACTGGTGCTTCTAGCAACAACCTATCTATATAATAAAAAACTTCCATTGATTATATCAACAAAACAAGGTTTACATCAGTGGTGGTCAATGATAATCAAATTAGGCAAAATTTCGTGACATTCTCATAGTTTAATGTTTTCTCTTGATAATTGCTTCGAATTTCAAGATTGCCATCCAAGTTTTAGAAACATTGAGAACTGACAAACAAGGAATAATTACCATAAAAATATGTTTATAAAACTAAAAAACAAAAAATGAAAAAGTGGGAAATCCCACGTCGGTTTGAGATTCCTCGTAAGCATGTGGAAACCACTCCCTAGTAGACGCGTTTTAAAAACCTTGTGGTGAAGCCCGAGGCCCTTAAGGGAGGGTGGATTGTGAGATCCCACGTTGGTTGAAGGGGGTGTGGAAACCTCTTCTTAGTAGAGGTGTTTTAAAAACCTTGAAAGGAAGCTCGAGACCCTAAAGGGGGTGAATTGTGAGATCTCACATCGGTTGGAGAGGAGAACGAAGCATTCATTACAAGGGTGTAGAAACCGCTACTTAGTAGACATGTTTTAAAAAACCTTGAGGGAAGCCCGAAGCCCCTAAGGAGGGTGAATTGTGAGATCTCACATTAGTTGGAGAAGGGAACGAAACATTCCTGAGAAGGGTGTGGAAACCTCTCTTAATAGAGGCGTTTTAAAAGACCTGAAGGTGAAGCTCGAGACATGCTAGGTTCGATATAAGACAATATTTGCTAACGGCGGGCTTCGACTTGTTACAAAAAGTTGCCATATGACCTCTAAGCTTCTTTTCCCCAAGAGACAAGCTAAATGGCCACACATACAGCCACCAAATATTTCAAAGCTAATCCTATAGCATGAGTTGAAGTTCAATTCAAAGCACAATGACTCTAACCATGGGATTAAAGATAAAAGTTCAGAGCAGTCCATAATCATAATGGTTTTGTACAGAGTAACAAGGAAAAGACAGACAAAGACAGAGAATATGCTTAGCTTTACAATTCCAAAGGCCAAAATAGTTCAATACAATTCATATAACAGGAAAAACATTAAGAAAATGCAAGCAAAGCATGTTTGAACAATAACAAAGCAAGGAACAAGGTCTCATTTGGCAGAACAAAGCAATTCAATAAGTAGTTTCAAAGCTCAATGAAAAGGAAGATCGTTCTAAATTCAGCAAAAGTAGACAAACAATCTCTTGGCTCAAGAATATGAGAAAATGAAGAACAGAAAAACGAAACCTAGATCAGAACAATCATCATATGATACAATAAAAGCAATTCAAAATCAAAAGCAGCACAAAATCACAGACCAACAAATCAAGAAACATGAAAGAACAGAAAAAAAAAAAAAAAAAAAAAA
>NW_019268526.1:1393119-1424073 GCF_002738365.1 Cucurbita moschata | reverse complement strand
AAAAAAAAAAAAAAAAAAAAAAAAGGTTCCAATTAAGAGAAAACCTGCAACGAGGAGAGCTGAGTCTCCAAGGACTCGAGAGCATCGCAGACACTCAAAAGTCGTTCTACTTCTTCATCGTCCTCCGTATCTCCGACCGCAGTTTCGGAACCGGAACCGCCGTCGTCAGCGGCTTCATTTCCCGTTCTAGCAGTGGTTGTTGCATTGTGAATGCAGTTGCTGATCTTCAATCGGAGGTCGGTGGCTCTGGCCAGAACCATATCTATACTGTCTTCTTCCATGGGCGGGGATTTCTCCGGCTCCGCCTAGGGTTTTGAGGGGAAGAAAGGGAAGGCAAACATGGGAAGTGGGGTTTGGAAAAGCACAAGACTTGGAATCAGAATCCGCCAAATAAGTGGCTTCTGGTGGCCAAATTAGAAGATTACAAGCGACTCCTGTGCTCTATATGTATATTGATTGGCCGAAGTGATTCCCTCCCACGTTTATAGTATATGTCATAATCCTTCAAATTGCATTGGACTTAATCTTTTCAAACATTTTTTTTATTCAAATTTATTAAACAAGGCTAATATTATAGAAAATATATTTAAATCTTCATGAACACGACTCTCCATAATCGTATCCACTTTGAGCATAGAGCTCCTCCAAAAGGCTCGTATCAATGAAGATAGTATTCCTTGATTATAAACCCAAGCAGATGTGGGACTTTCATCCAACACCTCCCCCTCGAATAAAGTATGTCTCCCCTTAATCGAGGCTCTAAGGGATAGTATTCATTGATTATAAACTCAAGTCGATGTGGGACTTTCATCCAACACCTCCCCTCGAACAAAGTATGCCCTCCTTAATCGAGGCTCTGGGACTTTCATCCAATACCTCCCATCGAACAAAGCATGTCTCCCCTTAATTGAAACTCTGAGAGATAGTATTCCTTGATTATAAACTCATGTCGATGTGGGACTTTCATTCAACACCTCCCCTCAAACAAAGTATGTCTTCCCTTAATCGAGACTCGACTCCTTTTCTTTTGGGTTTATGGCGTCTTAGTCATTTTTTACTATGCGTACTCCTTTTCGTTTGGAGTTCTTTGTTCGACATTTGAGAATTTTATTGACATAGCTCTGATACCATGTTAGACGAACACGAGTCTCCACAATGGTATGATATTGTCTACTTTGAGCATCAATTCTCGTGGCTTTGGTTTGGGCTTCCCCAAAATGCCTCATACTAATAGAGATAATATTGTTGGATTATAAATCCAGTCGAAACGTGGGACTTTCATCTAACAAATCTTAGATATCTCATTCTGAATTTTTAAAAGTTGCATGAATGTTTTAAAAATGTTAAAAGGTTAAATTCTATGTATAATAAATATAAAATAAAATAAAATAAGGTAATTAATTTAAAACTAATTGTAAATAATATTTAACCATTAATTAATTTTAAAAAGTTATTTTTTCTAAAAAATTTGGTAGATTTTCTAACCAAACTATTTGTCAATTCTCAATTTTTACTTCAATGTAATTTGTTGCTCTATTCTTTTATTTTAAATTCTAATTTAAATTGAAACATTTGAATAGGATTTTTTAGTTGTTTTTTTTTTTTTTTTTTTTACATCAAAGTGTGAAAATATTTACAATAATGTAATTTAAATCAACAATCCTATAAAAACTTTCCAATTTAATATTAAACACTTAAATGGTTTGATTTATCATCTTCGAGTCGAAACTTATTAAACACCAACTCACTAATTTTTTTGTTTAAAAGTACGAACAATTTCAAAATTGTATCTTAATTCATGTGCATCGTTCTTAAGTCATTTATTTAGTTGAATTGACAATTGAATGATTCATCATTTATGAAATAATAAAGCATTCATAGCTTCTAATCAATGTAAAATTTTCTATAATTTTTATATTCGATAACTTCAATATTTGACTGGTTAAAATATATATCCTCAATACAAAAGTTGAAGATTCGACCTCACTCTCACATGTTTAACTAAAAACAAAATCATGAAATGTGGAACATTCTAACCGCTATAACCAGCCAAAAAAGTGACACTTCCAATTATAAACCACTCAAAACATCAACGTAAACATAACTCAACTAGTTAAAATACATATCTTCAACCAAGAAGTTGAAGGTTCGAGACTTCACTCCACGTGTTTACCTAAAAATAAAATCATCATGAAATGAGGAACATTCCAACAGCTATAACCCACCAAGAAAGTGACACTTCCCATCATAAACCACTAAAAATGCCAACGTTAGCATAACTCAACTAGTTAAAACACATATCTTCAATCAAGAAGAAGTTGAACGTTCGACTTTACTCCCGTGTTTAACTAAAAACAAAATCATGAAATGCCAAAGATTCCAACAGCTATAACCAGCTTTTATCATTATTTCTTCCTGTAAAAGGCAAAGATCAGGATATGACCAAAAACAGATCACCAGACATGGAAATGTTCATGGCACACGACATGAACTTCAGGAAAAACATCAAATAAAACACAGCATAGAAATTTGACTTCCAGCAAGAGAGAATATTAGACTAGAGCTCAAAATGCATATACCCTCTTGTCTGTCTCAAGCTGAGAACTAAGCATTTACATTCCAAATACCATCATCAAATCCCGATATCACTGCTATGTACAATTTGCGGATTTTCAAAAGTAAAGAACGTGAAACTTAAAGATAATTCTCTTTCAAAATATAGCTCAGCCGAAGACAATATATTCAACCTGAGACAAACATGATAAACAAAGAGTAAAGAGTTAAAAGTACCTAGGATTGCCAATCCTCGATTGCCTGTCCCCGTGCTAACGAAGCTAATGTTTTATGTCAGATCTGTACAACTGTACGTTATAAACTCGCAACTTCGAGAGATCAGTTTCTATCAACAACCTCAGCAGGTAAGTTTAGATCGAAGCAGTTGCCAGTAACGACTTCAGCTCTGGCACGCTTCCTAGACGAGCATCCGTTCTCATCAGTATTCAAGCTACTCAGTCTATTCCGCTCTGACAATCCTCCTGCATTTATACCATCAGTAAAACTTTATACCCAGTATCTATACAAAGCCGTATTGCAGGTAGTTTCCTTTATATATTGTCTCAGAAATTGACTGAAAAGAATTCTAAGAACTCCACATCAAATAGGCCCAAAATAAAGATTTATCTGACTAAAGAAAGACCAAGCAATGCCCAATGATCTTGATTTAGAGATGTAGATGATAAATGTATATTTTCAAAAATAAGGGACACTGTTAAGAGACAGACGCATTGAGATCAAAATTTGTGAACTGAGACAGACGAATCGAAATCACGATTTGTGAACCGAACAGGGATGAATAAAAAAGTGTAGAAAAGTACTCTCCACTTTACCACTTGTTCCACAGTCTGATGGCAGATATTTGTCTGTAGTATTTGCTTTGCTGTTCCAACAAGCAGAAAGCTCCAGCGCCTTCTCAATGCCCTTCGACTTGTAAGGAGCAATATTGTGGATACCCAGTTCAAGTGAACCCAGAAGATCATTCTCAATACAGTCGTACCTGCGTTAGAATAAGACATGACTTCCAAGAGCTTTACACATTTTTAGAAGAACAGATAGCTCAGTATACTTACATCTTCTTGCAGAGGGTATCGGTGATAACCGACAGATTGATGACTTGCATCCTTATATCCATTACCCTGTCTTTTGTGTATTGATCAAACGGTTCCTCTAAAAACTTGGAGAGCTTCTCAACATTTGCCTCAAGTTGCTGCTGTTGGTCCTCAAATAGATGCTGCCTTATCTCCCTTTCCTCCTGAGTCATCTCGTCTTTGAATAGCTCATCCCCAAACATATAGAACGCAAATGGGTAAGAGTATGATAGAACCCGCCTTGATCTGAAAAGTCTACACAGTCCATTGTTTACCCAACTAAAATCTCTGAGCATAGATTCCTTCTCTTCAGAAATCGAGATCTTCTCTTGTATGGATTCCTTCAATTTGCTTTCAAGCTTAAAAGAATCTGTATGAGCTTTGTATCGATTATGATAGTGCATATAACGGTACAAATCCCGTTTTGCTCGCTCAGCTTTCTGTTCTGATTCTTCTTTGTAACGCCCACAACTATGACCAGAAATACTCGACCAAGTGTGCTCTCGACCAGTGGCTCCACCACACAGCCAACTGTACCAGAAGGATGGGAATTAGAAACTTAGACCCACTTAATAAAAGTAAAACAAGGTGAGAAGAACACATAGCTAAAATAGAAACAAGCAGCTGGTTAAGAGATGAAATTAACTACTGCGGTCCATATGCTAAAATTGAAGTGTTTATGAAAATATTATTCAAATGAATTTTATTGTAAAGAATAACAATTGGAAAAAGAAACAGTTCTACTATCATAAACTTATCTCTTAAGCACTAAATGCTCGACTTTTATGAATTTATATTCAAATTGAAGCAAGGTTTAAGTAATTATTTGGTGAGTTAAAAGAAAAAAATAACCATCTTTCACACATCATACTTCGCACCCAACTAAACTTATTTCCTTAGATCATGGAGATTCGTATTTTTACAGAATCTATAACCAGCATAAGGTTAAAATGAAATAAATTATATTGAACTTGTTCACGTAAATGTAGAGAAATATTAGAGTGGATTATGGTAATTCAAACCATAATATTCAATTGAAAATTTTCCTATTCTAAGTTTCAATCAAAGTAATGGAGATGGATTAGGTAGTACTATCTAATTAAGTAACTGCAATCCTACTTAGAACTTGTTCGAAATTTCCAATATACATCTAACTAATCTATCATCTATAAAGAAAAAACAAACCATGATGTGAGATCATTTAAATTCTATTGATAACAAATTAGCAAATTCCCAAAAGGTCTTAAAAATTATTAAAAAAAATCACGAAGATTATTGACCACTCACAAATTGTTCGAGACCTCAAAAAGTGGTGCACCATTATATGAATCAATGGCATATATTAAAAAGACAATAGCAAAGAAAAATAATTTTGTTCATAGAAAGAGACAGAAAGGGCACCAAATGACTAGATTCTTCAGAACATTTTCACATCAAATGAAATGCAGAAAGTTACTTCCTCAAGGCCGCTAAAATCATGTATGCTTTGCGAGAGAAGAATTTAGATGTATGATCATTTGTCTTATATCGAACCTAACTATGAACAGTAAGTATCTGACGAGTACCACACTGGCTGATACTTGCAGTGTCGGTCTCAGTTTCAGCAAAATATGAAAATGAGCTATCTGCCTCAAAGTCTCGCCAATATATGAAAGGGATCATCGCTATCTGAAAGTTTGATTTCAGGTCTCATATCTAAGTAGTTTTGAACAGAATGCGCCATTTCACCCATTTACTGAAAAAAACTATAACAAAGAAAATGATTAAAAAAATAGTATAATCTTACCAAAATGCTTGACCACAGATGCAGCTGACGAGATTACAGCCTCCGTTCTTCTCCACAGGTTTATGGCACTTCGGACAGGGCTTTGTATGAACTGTAATCCAGTTAACAGTTTCAGATTCATCTCGGCACTTCTTGATCCAAAGTTCCCACATCAAACATGAACACGGCGAGTGAGCATCTGATAAGCAACTGAAACAAAACTGAAGACCACAAGAACATTCTACTTCACAGAACTCATCATCCTCCACGCGTATAGCATTGCCGCAATGAGGAGCGCTTGGACACCACTTGACTCTTTTGTTATCCTCGATGTATGATTCAAGAAGGAAACGATCAAATTTATTGGCAAGATCTGGATGCCTTTTACTAACTAGATTCCTAACAACAGCTTCATCACAAATTGCATTACATTTGTGGGCCATGCATCTGATTCTACGACTCTGACCCTCATTTATTTTCACAATGAAATGTTCAGTCCAACCTGAAGCAAGAAATACAGCTCAGCCAATTATTAGTCATTTATACGAACTTAGCACAATTTGATTCCATAACAATTGCTTACAACTAACATCACAGACAATCTTTACAATATTAGTTCACAAGGCCATTCAAAATCTAATTTTAGAGGGAAAAAAAGGCTTACAGTTATTGCAAAAGCAATGACCACAATCCACTCTTGTTGCATCATTGCTATGTACTTCCTCCATGCAGATATCACACATCACCACGGAGGAAGTCTCAGAGGAACAATTACTTCGATTCTCAATCATAGTAACACCAGCAGTAGCAAACAAGTGACTTTTCCCTTTCTCCACAAGTACTGCAAACAATTTCTCTACATCCCATCGGTAATGAATGAGTAAGGTCCGAGCATGGTGCTCCCTCAATGATAGTAACTCCATTACTCTACGCATGTCCTCCTTCTACACGAAAACAAAAAGGCCCTAAAATCAGATTCAAATAACGAAAAAGAACCCATGAATCCAATGAAAGAATAGAATGAGATCAATTGTCTTTTATATGATGGGAAGAACCGGTGCTAAACCTGTGCAGCAAGGAGAGATTCCTTTGTAATAACCTGAAAACAACAAAAAGGGTTTTCATAAGCATGATTGATTAGAAAATTCACATGAATCTCAACAGGAAAGAAATTCCAAGCATTATGCACCAAATTCCGCCGCCCCATCATCACAAACTTGGAGAAAAACCTCTTTTTTTCAGGAAAGAGTAATAATAACAACAAAAACAGTAAGAGTCCAAAAAACAAAACAAGGAGCGTTATATTTCAACCCAATCAATTCATTCCCTGCCATCACCACAAAAGAAACTCACTAAAATTGAATCCAACAACAAGAGTTACAACTTTCAATCAGCAAACCAAGTAATCAATCGCAATTAGAATCCCTCCTCGTACCAAAAAAAAATAGAATACCTTAGTCGCGGAACCTTTAGAAACCCACTGAATTTCAGAGTCCTCGTTCTCGAGACCCTGAAGAGACTCACGATCGGAGTCATAGTAGTCTTCATCGCTGCTGATGCAGTCCTCCATTGAAAAATTGGCGAAAGAAATAGCGAAATCGAATTGGGGAAAGAGAAGACAAATTGAAGTCAGATGGAAAAATAAAAAAATAAAAAAGCAAAGCTCAGTTGGTAATACAAGTAAGAAAAAATATCAATCGATAACGAGGGAGATTCGATGAATAAATCCGATCCGGAGAATCGGGGAACGCCGGAGAACGTTTCCCTCCGGGGAGATCGTTGGAAAAGCCGGCGATGAGAGTGAAAGGACAACGACTAAATGGTAGTCGCTCCGATGAAGTAAATAAAACAAAAAATAATAAATAATAAAAAAAAAGAGAGCAAACTTGTGAGCGAGAAGAGAAGTCCGGAGTCCAGAGAGAGCAAAAGCAATACTACGTCGTATTATTACTTCCGGTAAACGACGTCGTTTTGGTCCGATGAAATATCCGGTTCATGATTGCTGTAGACGCTTGGTATCTTAGAATCTTTTGTATTTTTTCTATTTTATGCTAAATTAATAAAATATTTTCTGCTTTCATTCAATAATATTCTTAAATTTAAAAATAAAAATAAAAATAAATATATAGTTTATTTGAAATGTAAATTACTTTTAGTTTATTTTACTTTTTCACTGCTACTAAATAACGTTATTTAATGTTACAATTATACTTATTAATTTTACTCTTAATATTTTTCTTTAAAAAATATCCTTAATTTTTAAGACGGGTTAAAAAATATCTTTAAATTTTTTTAACAACTTTCAAGAATTTTTTTAAAATAATAAAAAATATATTTACAGTCGGTACCACATTTTAAAAATACTAAAAAACTTTCTAAAGTAACATTAAAACGTTGGTAAATAATCTATAAGTATCAATAAATAGTTTTCGTCTATATATTGACGAGCAAGAATGTTAATGCTATTTTTAAAATTAGGGATAATTTTTAATGATGTTAAAAGTATTTTAAATTTTTTTAAAGCAAGTGGAACAATATTAATATTAAATTATTTTAAATATAAAAATAATATATATATTTTTTTTAATATTAATCGAACTCCTTCAATTATTATTATTTTTTTTAATCTAAAATTAGATATTATTCAAACTTTTTTTTTAAGATAAAAGAGATATTTTTATTTGAAAAATGAGCGAAATAAAGTAGAAAGTTCTTCCAAAAGTTCGATGTTTTTTCACTCGTAGTCGTTCCATGCTTTCAACCACCCTCCATCTCTGCTAATCGGAGGAGGTAATCTGTAAAGCAGGATCAAGATTCGGTATACCTGTTCATTGATTTCTGTATTTTAATGAGTAGAACTTTTCCGGATTTGGACTTTGAATTCGAAACGTAATTTACGAAGCTCCAACAATGCTGTGCGTTCATATTTCTACGTCAACGTCCATTCTTCGCTGTTGTTACACCACCGTTTCCCATGGCGATTTCTCTGCAGATCCCCCGTCTTCACCTACGTGTAGACTCTGTTTCATCGAAGAGATTCTCCGCCGGCGGAGCTCTCCGGTGCCGGAAACCCCTTTTGGTTCGGTGCACTGCTGATTCTTCGTCGGTCAATCCCGATTTCGATGCGAAGCTGTTTTGGAAGAACTTTTCCAGAGGTGAAAACTATAATCGGAAAGGGTTTGGGCATAAGGAGGAGACGTTGAAGCTCATGAGTAGCGAGTTCACAAGTGAGTTTTTGTTGTATTTGAATGATGATTTTAGTGTGTTGAATCCTCGTTTTGTTGGTGCCAATTTTTTTTTTTTTTTGTATTGAATGGCTTAGGTGAAGTTGTGAATACTCTGAATGAAAATGGGAATCGGTTCACTTGGGGGAATGTTACTGTCAAATTGGCTGGAGCTTATGGCTTTTGTTGGGGAGTGGAACGAGCTGTGCAGATTGCTTATGAAGCGAGGAAACAGTTTCCGAGTGAAACAATATGGATTACCAATGAGATTATTCATAACCCAACTGTTAACAAGGTCCTTTTGATGCTTTAACTTTTCTTGCCTTTACTGTTTCATTGGTTACACAATGATCACAAATGTTCTAGCACATGCTAAGGGTGTGTTTGAAATTACTTTCCGAGTGTTTTTAAGCACTTAAAATGTCATTTGAAACACTATCGTTTGGTCTGCGCTTGAAAATGTTGAGTTGTTGTTACGTTATTTTATTTAGCGACTTCAATACATAATGACATGGATACGAAAGTATGATCCATGTTGTAGTAGTACTGTAAGTATTTATGTAGTAAAGAACTTCTCCCTGTTAGGAATCATGACCCTCTACAATGGTATGATATTGTCCACTTTAAGCGTAAGCTCTCATGGTTTTGCTTTTGGTTTCCCCAAACATCCTTACTTATAAACCCATGATCTTCCTTTTATTTAGCTAATGTGGGACTACTCCTTTCAATAATCGTCAACAATCCTCCCCTCAAACAAGTTATACCATAGAGCCTCCCCTAAGGTCTATGAAGCCCTCGAACAACCTCCCCTTAATCAAGGTTCGACTTCTTTCTCTAGAGCCCTCAAACAAAGTACACCCTTCGTTCGACACTTGAATCACTTTTGACTACACCTTCGAGGCTCTCAACATCTTTGTTCGACATTTGAGGATTCTATTGACATGACTAAGTTAAGGGCATGGCTTTGATACCATATTAGAAAACACGACCCTCCACAATGGTATGATATTGTCCACTTTGAGCATAAGGGCACGTGGTTTTGCTTTTGGTTTCCCCAAAATAACTCATAACAATGGAGATAGTGTTCCTTGGTTATAAACTCATGATTTTCCTCTTAATTAGCCAATGTAGGACTACTCCTTTCAATAATCCTCGATACTCCCAAGTTTAGATCGTACTCTTCCTTATTGTGTTGTTTTATTCTGATTTTCTTTTAGGGTTGCCAACAACATGATGTGTTGAATGAAATATCTTACTGTAACTGTTTGGAAATTCTATGAGTCTGCAGCGTTTGGAGGAGATGGGAGTGTACAACATTCCTCTGGAGGAAGGAAAGAAACGATTTGATGTCGTTAACCCTGGAGATGTTGTGATTTTGCCTGCCTTTGGGGCTGCAGTTGATGAAATGCTTGTTCTGAGTGACAAAAAAGTTAAGATTGTTGACACAACTTGCCCATGGGTTTCCAAGGTACTCCATCATTTTCTTGTCATTCACAGTCCGTCCGAGTACCATCATTGAAGGGAAGTAAGGGCACAGTGTAGCTGTTGATGCTGAGATTACCTCTGCAATTCTTTTGTATAGGTTTGGAATGCTGTTGACAAGCACAAAAAAGGAGAATACACATCAATAATTCACGGCAAGTATCGTCATGAAGAAACCGTAGCAACTGCTTCGTTCGCTGGAAAGTACATCATTGTGAAAGACATGGTAGAGGTAAATCCTTGGTACTTTTGGCTCATAGCATAAGGAAGCATTTTAAAACTAAAATATGAACCGATGTCAGGCGACGTATGTATGCGACTACATTCTTGGGGTTGAAAGTAATGGATTAATCTCAACTAAAGAAGCTTTTTTAAAGGTACAACATGTTAATGATTTGCTTAATGGAACTTGCTGATACTTTACGATATCGTCGCTCATGATAATAGTCGAGTTTCTGGCTTGTTTGTAGAAATTTAAGTCTGCTCTTTCAAAAGGATTCGACCCAGATAGTGATCTCATGAAAGTTGGCATTGCTAATCAGACCACAATGCTCAAAGGGGAAACAGAAGAGATCGGTAAATTTTTGGAGCCATTGATTTGTTAGAAACTCGCAATCTGTGAATCATTGATTTTATGATTCTGATAACAGGAAAATTGATCGAGAAAACTATGATGCGGAAGTATGGAATTGAAAATATTAATGATCACTTCATTAGTTTCAATACGATCTGTAATGCTACTCAAGTAAGTTCCACATGTTAAAGGGGTCGTGTAAAGTGTTGATATTGTTTGAAACGGATGAGATGGCAAGTTTACTGCTAGTAAGGACCTCGTGTCCGTTGATAATAGGCCGAACTTTCTCGTAATTTACAAAATTATGTATTTACTCGCGATAAAATCTCGTGATGTTGATTGGAGGTGGTGTTTTTCCTTAGGTGCGTCAAGATGCCATGTACCAGCTGGTGGAGGAAGATATGGATCTCATGTTAGTTGTTGGAGGATGGAACTCAAGCAACACCTCTCACCTTCAAGAGATTGCAGAGGCTCGAGGAATCCCGTCGTACTGGATCGACAGCGAGCAACGTATAGGGCCAGGAAACTCGATATCATACAAGCTCAATGTAAGTATGAATCTAGAATGTTGATCCAAAGACTACTTAGCATTTGTTTTTCTTTTATTGTGAGATCCCACGTTGATTGGAGTGGGGAAACAAAACATTCTTTTTAAGGGTATGGAAACCTCTCCGTAGAAGATGCGTTTTAAAATCTTGAGAGGAAGCCCAGAAAGGAAAACCCAAAAATGATAGTATCTACTAGCGGTGGGCTTGGGCCATTGCAAATAGTATCAGAGTTAAACACTGGACGATGTTTCAGTAAGCAGGTTGAACCCCGAAGGGGGTGGACACCAAGCGGTGTATCAGCGAGGACGCTGGGTCCCGAAAGAGGGTGGATTGTAAGATCCCACATCGGTTGGAGAGGGGAACAATACATTCTTTATAAGGGTGCGGAAACCTCTCCCCAACAGACGCATTTTAAGTCCTTGAGGGGAAGCCCGGAAGGGAAAGCCCAAAAAGGACAATTTCTGCTAGCTGTGGGCTTGGATTGTCACATTTATACTCATGTCAAACTCGTTGAATCGCACGACAGCACGGGGAGCTGGCGAAGAAAGAAAACTGGCTACCTGATGGACATGTTACCATTGGAGTGACCTCCGGTGCCTCTACACCAGATAAGGTAAGTTAAAAGTTGCTGTTAAACCTTGTCTGTGACTGTAAATTGTCGATCCGCCATTAACTTTTGTGAAATGGGTTAAAAATTATAGGTTGTTGGAAATGTTCTTAAGAAGGTTTTCGAGATGAAAGGGGAAGGAACTGCGCAGGTTGAATAGCTTGGATAAAAGCAAACTACAGAGTATAGCGTTACTGAACTCTTTTCTCTTCCTTTCTTTTCCATTTTTGTTTGCTAGATTATGTTTATGATATTAAAAATAGTGACATAATAAATAAACTTCACACATTTATCTTATAAAATAATCCTTGCAAATGCTTGTCAAAGGAATATCTTGAAAAGTCGAGAACTAGAGATGTCCATAAGGTGGAGCGGGGATGGAGAAACCTTCTTGTCCCTATCTTCTATTTCAATTGTCATCATGTAAAACATCGTATTAAATCCAATAATTTTTTATATAGAGGTTGGTTTTATATAACGGTCGGGGTGGGGACAAAGACAGGATGGAGAATAGAATCTTCACCTACAGTCTCATTTAGCTAATGGGAAGAAATCTCTCTCTGCTCCTTCTATTCTCTATCCAATTAAAGATCCTCCGCCCCTTCTATACGATTCCAACTTCGTGGTTAAATGGACATCTCTATCGATATCGGGTAAATTTACGATCAAAATTATATTTTAATCAATAAATAAGTAGAGGAAAGAGTGAAAATTGGTATGGAAGGGATTGAAAATAGGAACAATATGTTAGATGAATACGGCTCTCCACGCTGATATGATATTGTACACTTTGAGCATAAGCTCTTATGGCTGTGATTTGGGCTTTCCCAAAAGGTCTCATACCAATAAAGAGAATATTTCTTGATTATAAATCCATGATCATTTCCTAAATTAGCCGACGTGGGACTTCCATCATTCAACACAATGTAGGTCCTACTTGCATTAAGTTTATCACTTCTCCCCCCCCCCCCCCCCCCCCCCCCCCCCCCCCCCCNCCCCCCCCCCCCCCCCCCCTCGA
Source organism: Cucurbita moschata (assembly GCF_002738365.1). NCBI lineage: Eukaryota > Viridiplantae > Streptophyta > Magnoliopsida > Cucurbitales > Cucurbitaceae > Cucurbita > Cucurbita moschata. Next base: position 1,411,211 of record NW_019268526.1, on the reverse strand, counting down.
GGACCCAGAGGAATCTAGGACGCTGCTGATAGCACTGCTGCGACCGGTGGCACCGCGACGATGGTCGCCGCCATAGGGTTTTGGTGAACTGATTTGGATGACCCATTTGAGATTCCTCCTCCTCGAACAGCCTCGGCGCCATTAAATGAGCAGCTGACTATCCCGAGCTCGCTTGAGGCAGTTTTCCAGAGCGGAACAGAAATCCAGCGTCTGGAGGCTGCTATCAAAGTAGTCTTCCACGAGCTCGAACCCCTCCTGGCTCTTCTAAACATCCTTTTTGCACTGCAATATGACTCGAACCACCGCCGGTGAGGCTCGCCGTCTCTTATTGGAAATAAATAATGTACTAGAAGTATCTATAACATCAGCTGGAATAGCTCAGTTGGTTAGAGCGTGTGGCTGTTAACCACAAGGTCGGAGGTTCAAGCCCTCCTTCTAGCGCTTTTTTTCTGTTTTCTTTATTTTCCCTGCCGAACTATTTGTCATTAATATCATTTATTTTTAATCATACTTAAATTACTCGTTTTAAAAACAAATTAACATTTAGATTAGTCAAGCTTCAAAATTGGAAAAATAAAACCAATAATTTACATTAAAAAAAGACATTGTATGAATATTTTTTTCAAAATTCATAGAGAATGGAAACCTTTTTTCTATAATTCTTTTTTAAAAAATGATTGAATGATAATTAGTTTATAAAAATTGGTATATATAACTAACATTAAAATAAGTTTATATTAACATTGCTTACAATATTAAAATATCGAGATCAAATATTTTTCAATATATATATATATATATATATCTTTTTTTTTTTTTTTTTTTTTTTTACTTAATGCTTTCTTTTTTAAATTGAACTAATTATGGATTAATTAACTTATTTTATCTTCCACATTTTACACTTGGAATTACCTTGGGAGATAGTAAGGTTTCAAAAAATAATGAAAAATAAAAATAAGACGAACCTTATTCAAAATGTTACTTTAAACACAACCTGATAGGGAAAAAAAAAGGTACAATTTCATCTGAATAATTACATTTTGTGAAAATTATATCAGCAGATTGATCAATTATTCAGAAATATCAGAAATTTTATTTTGTGTTAGAACGGTGTTTTGAATTATCGTCGTGCAGATATTTATAGGTTCGACATTGATATAAAAAGTGATCAAATCGTCAGCCAAGCATGAGAAAGAAGCAACAAAATTGTCATTTCCTCTAAAATTCCAATATGCAAAAGTAGAGCTCAAATTATAATTCAAAATCAGAACAAAATATAAAAAAAAAACTAAGCTCTGCGTTCTTACATTGATCTAGTTCGCATCTGCATAGTTGATTCATTACTTGTTGTATAGATGAACAATAGTGAAGATGAAGAAGCCAGCCATCTGCACACAATTTAATTCTTATGATTTATACCAATTTCAAAGCATAGAACTGCACATTAAGAACATGGAAGAATAAACTCTATGATATTGATAATGATGATGAGCTTATTTACCTCTTCTATTCGTTTCGTAATCTTTGTTTTTTAGAAACGAAACGTGCTTTTTAAAACCCGTGAAAATATAGAACTAAGAAATAAACTAAAAACCGAAAAAGTATCGAAAGGTTAATGAATCTAAACCTGATGTGATTCAGAGAAAGGATCAATCAACATGGAATAGATATTCAAATGGAAAAAGGGTCAAGAGAGTGCAATTTCCCATCTCAAAAAGACACATAAAAGAGGCGTACCATTGAAAATGCTGATCCGTAGTATGGATAAGCTGTGGGAATGAATCTTTCATATTCATTGTGCCTAAAGGGTCTCACTGGAATCTGCAATTTATGAATGTTCAAGTAACAGACAATAAGTTTACCAATGGTTCTTTATCAGTAGATGAAGAATGAAATGGTTTACTATTAGAGGTGCTAAAGGTGTGTGCACAGCGTAGAGGCACGAGTAAGTAAGTTCGAAAATAGTGATCAAGTTTCATTTCAAACAAAGAGCAATTGCATAATATCGAAAACTGATGGGCGCAAAAGAAAAAATGGTAATTTTCAGAAAGCTAAAATGGATTGCATCAAGGTAAAATTCGAACATTACCTGCTTGGATAGAGATAAGGTAGTGTAGCCAAGTTTTTGATACTCGACCTTGAACTGGAATACTCCGTATACATCTGGAACTTTGAAGGCGGTATGATAACGACCCTACAAGAGGAAGTAGCTATTAATATTTGGGTTGAATCTAGGAAGTAGCTATTAATATTTGGGTCCAATCAGATTCATAGGTAAAACGAAACAAAAAACAGTTATCAAAAAGAAATCCATACCTTGTTGTCAGTTGATAAAGTTTTTAGAACATAGGGGCTCATCATGTAAAACTGCACTTGGACGTCATCAGTGACATATGGCTCCCACGCCTTACCCGACCACTCGTAAATCTCAACTGAATATTCCTTTAAACAAAATCCAACGGTCAGAAGAACCCAAATATTTCCATCTCATTCAGAATTTATTTAGCCTTTCTGAAATTAAAATTACCAATTCATCATTAATCCTGTACATTGCTGGTTCATCAGCTTCCCCAACTTTGTGGTGCCTAACATTCACAGCCTAAAAATACAAGCATTTATTACCGGAGCGTCGGTTAGAATTATAGCATCTACAATCTGATTCTAGAACAAACTCATACCGAGTAGAAAATGCCAAGAAGTTAAATTGGAGTTTCATGTAAGAAAGCCAAAGAAATGCCTCACCTTAAGATGACCTCTCTCGTGGAAAACCCAGTTGCTTAGTACAATTGAAAACTGCTCGTTGCCTGACTTAGCATACCTATCACAACATAATCTCTTAAACAAGTATATTCAATAGCTCATAAGCATGCTAAGTACTAATAATTGCTAAGTGATCAAAATTGTCGTCAATGTTCAAGCAATATTCTTAGCCAAAAATTCCAATCCAGGTTGTGAGGACCAAACAAACAGTTCGTTAATAATTGATGCAGCTACATAATTGTTTTCCACCATCCATTAATAATATTTTTATATATAACGGTTGCACTAAATTTTTTTTTTTACTAATGAATCATTTTCAAGTTCAATTTACAAACCATGGACAGCAACCATCATTCCACGTTAAGATGTCATAATGATCACCAAGACATCAACCATGTCTGATCAGAAGAATCATGGTAAGTTATAAAATCTGATTGAAGTTTCGACATCCACTATGAATGTTTTTATCAAGTAATACGGTCTAGTTGATGCTTGTTGACTTACCTCGTTGGACTTCCAGCCTTCTGCACCCCAGATTTAAAAAATCTATAAACAAGAGAAAAAAATATATATATTATTAAGAGATCCTGAGAAGCAGAAGAAGAAAAGAACTAAAGTTAGTTCCAGGAAATAGGTTAGAAGTGATCCCTACCGGTTGCTAAACAAACTTAATGATCCAGATATCAAAATCCGGGCATTGTTTCTCGCCTGCAACATAGAAAGAACTTTTAATTCTTTTTTTCTTATCTTTTCTTTTCTTTTCTTTTCTTCTTTTTATTTATTTATTTATTTTCGGGATAAGGAGAGAACTTCTAATTTCTCTCTCTCTTGAACTCTCTCCCTCTTTTAATGATTATAAGAAATTATACTGTAGGTCTGTGAAAGAGAGAGCACAAAGAACGGCTGGTAAAAAATTTGACAAAAGAAAAAGAAAAAGAAAACTCTTCATCAAGAGGCCAATAAACATCCTAAACTCTAGTCAGTCTCATTTTTTCAAAGATGCATCCACTAAATATATCACAGGAAACAGATGCAAGACCAGCATGAGTTTTAATCAACAAAAAGTTTATGTACTTACTAAAAATTACAACAATCAAGTATTTGTACATATAAAGAAAAGACAAAGGTTGCTCCCTGCCAAATGGATAAAAATGAGAGGCTTTACAAACTTATGAGACCAGAAGAAAACTAAGAAAATAATGCCGATAGGGTTAAATTTCATACTTGAATAACCAAGTTTAAAGAATTAATCTATGTCTCGAAATCGAGAGGTCCTTGGAAAGCAATATAAAAGCTAAGTCCACCAATCACACACAAAGGTCCCTCATTGTGACTATTCAAGACTTCATCATTTTGTTTATCGAACTTCATGCTCCAGTAACATAGAAACAAACCATTAACAGAGAGATACATAGCAAAAGCAGAAACTTAATAAAATATTGACCTGAATGACTGAAACCAGAGAGATGGCAGATCCTGTTAGTTGTGGAGGACTTGAAAGCTTGGACTTTGGGTTGGCAGAATAAGCTGAGGGAGATGCTGAGAGAGCTTTTAGCACCTAGAGAATAAAAGAAGAGAGCTTAATACATAAAACTGGTCATGCCAATCCAGAGTAATGTAGCAACTTCCTGAAGCTTTAATTAGAACCACATTCTTTGAGGAAGTTGTAAAGTAAACACTATCCAAGTATCTTACCAAACTATTGGCAGGATTTAAAGTATGGGCGATCCCCTGGAAAAGTATAGGAGCCTGTGTGGAACATTCATTCAAATAGTAGTTAGAAATAAGAATTATTACCACAATGACAGTTACAAACACAAAATAGAGTTAATACAGAATGTTAGAATTCAAGACCTAAAGTAAGTAAACGAAAATGCAAACAAGACCTATTATCTTCCCACATGAACCTCTTTCAAAAAATATAAATAGCACTTGCCTCAATTTTCCGGCTTCCCACAATAACACAAGACTTGATCAAATCATCACTTGCAATCAATGTGTGATCACCCTCGGACTCTGACACCGCATAGCCCGTGTGGTCGATCACTACTGCAGCTGGATCCTATGGCATAATATTTCTCATATAAGTACATTAAGTACAGAAATGCGGCGAATTTCTTATATAAATGAAGTAGGGTTCAAAATTATGCTAAAGATAAAAAGGTAATATGTTCTAGATATCCACCAACCTCATCAAAATCAACACCACATTCAGTGGCAATTGCTCGGATTAACTCAGATCCATTAGAATCAGCAGCAAGAATTAGATCATGGCCCGAATCAACAAAATCCAGTACAGCAGCAGGATCGATGGATCCTCCAAAACCTAAAACACCCACAAATGAAAATGTAAAATCGATGCAATCCATTAAGAGTAATTCGGGCTACCTCAAAAGATAAGAACTAAAAAAATTAATAAATGCAAAACAATTGAAACCCCAGTTGACCTAATGTCTCCAATTTCCAAATGGGAAACATAAAAAACATACAAGAATTCCAACACGAAACCTTCAGATGAAGAAATGAACGAAGACTTACGTTCAATTGTTGGCGCAAACAAGATCAATGCGTCATAGAAATAGCGTCCATGTCTCTGCAAAGCGATCTTAGGGTCATCGGCGAGCTTGAAATCGAGGTCGAAACCTCGAGATTGAAGGGACTTGAAGAACAAAGAGTGGGAAGATTTGATGGCAAAGTCATCGAGTAAAACGAGGATTTTACGATCTGTTGGATGCTCGGGGGAGAAGGCGCCGCAGAGAAATGGAAGAACAGCGATTAGCGTAAAGAAGACCACGGATTTCGACATGGCGCTAGGGTTTTAGGAAGTGGCACGGACCGAGAGTGAGATCAGAGATCGTCTTTCCAGTCGTTCTGTGAACAAAAGTAGTCTGCAGAAGAAGACTGTATTTAAAGTTTGGTCCCAATTTAATGTATAATCATAAAAACGCCCAACAATTGTGAAGAAATTGCCAAATGACCCCTGAACTTCTAGAAATCCAAAATAAACCCACAACTTTTAAATTTATATTTTAATAGGTCTTTCAAAAATTCTATATTTTAAAAATTAGTTAATTATATAATAATATTTCAAAAATAACCTTACCATCCGTAAGGTTGAAAATATAATTAACCGTCTTTATCTTTATAACAAAAAGTTTTAAAAATTTTTTACCTTCATCTAAAGACATTAATGAAACTTTTTTTAACTTTTTGAAAATTTAAGGGTATTTTTTTAACTTAAGGGTATTATCGAGACCGTTATATATATATATAGAAATAAATATTGGAATAGTAGATGGGGACGAGGACAAGGAAACTTTCCCCATTTCAGCCCCGACCCATAGACCGTCACAAATTGAAATTATTTAATTCAAACGTAATCATAACTCAATTAGTTAAAGTATTACGTTATACTCGAACTTGTCATATGAATCTCGAACGAGGTAGAACTAGATGTAGCTTTCTTTTTCCAACCCAACCCTACTCGAGTTTCAATCTTATCTTCATCCTATTTTTGGATTTTAGGCAATATGGGAATGGAAAAAGGAGAGAAAGGGATAGAAACTATAACTTTTGTGTGAAATCTTCAAAGAGTTATCGTAAAGAGGAAAAAGAGAGGATGGGTCAAAGAGAGAGATAGATGAGAGAGAAGACGATCATTCTATATAATAACAATAATGAACTCGAACCATTTCGGGGGAAGTTAGAAGTTGCTACACGACCTCGAACTCTCACCTTTTAGAGTACAACATTCCACTGTTGCACGAAAATATCAATTAGGTTAGAAAAGATGTCAATTACTATTAACAAGTTGGAAGTTGCTACACGACCTCTAACTCTCACCATCTAGAGTACAACACTCCACTGTTGAATGAATATGTCAACTACGTAAAAAAACATGTCAATTACTATTAACAAGTTGGAAACTGCTACGCGATCTCTAACTCTTATTATCTAGAGTGCAACACTCCATTATTTCACGAAGATGCCAATTATGTTTAAAAAAAAATTATATATCAATTACAGTTAACAAGCCCGAAGCGGTTGTACGACTTCTAACTCTCTAGAGTGCAACACTCCACTGTTGCACAAATATTCCCGTTAACAAGGCGGAAACTGATGCACGACCTTTAACTTTCATCATCTAGAGTGAAGTACTCCACTCTTGCACGAAAAATGTCAATTACGTAAAGAATTATATGCAATTAACTCTTGTACGGGAATAAATTCATCCTCTTAGTGAAGAACAAAAAAAAAAAAAAAAATCTAAATCTAAATTTGAGTGATTCAAACAAAATCCATAGCCATAAAGAAAGAGATTCCTTTTAACTCATCATTATTCATAAAAGGAGAGTAAGGGAAGCTGAAAGTGACAGCCAGGGACCAAGCTGGGAGAGTAGAGAAAGTGAGCTCCATGAAAATGGCAACCTTCCATTTAAAATCTCCCAAAAACTATGCGATTCAAGCTGTCCACGAGCTTCATCGAATTCAACAACACCAACACCAACACCAACGCCATTGACTGTTAGCTCCTTCCAAATTTCCTCTCAAATCGCCTCTCATTTTCCCCTTTCTTTAATACCCACTTCCGAAAAGGACACTCGTTTCTTCTCTGCTCTTCCAGTCACCCACACGCTCCCTCAGCCCCTTTCGAGCTCTCAAAATGGCTGCCACTGCCCTGCTTCTCTCTCCCTGCTCCATTTTCCCTCTCTGATGGCTCTTTTTCCCCTTCCAAAAAGGTTCGTCGCACTTCCACACAAATGGGTTTCGATTATTTCATCCATTCCCCCAAAGGGTTCTCTTATTTTCCCCTAATTTTTCTGTATTTCTTGGTTTCTTTTGCCATTTTGCTTTCTGGGTCTCTTCTGAATCTGATCTAGCTTCCTCTGTTGAGTTTATGCGTTAATTATCTCGTTTTTCCACATGGGTTCTGGCTTTTGTGCTTCTTCTTGTTGTTTTAAGGACATATGAAGCTAATCTAATGCCCACCCACCATTTGATTCTTATTGTTTGGCTGTCAATTTCTTCGCTGATCTTGGATCTTGATATAATCTAGTTGGATTTGGGATTATTATGCCTAAACTATGATTCATTTCATGACGAATTGTTCTTTGTTTGAACTTACATTCAGCATTCTTTAGCAGTTAGAATGTTGAGATTGAAAGTGCATTGTTCATATACACTGTTCACTTATTTTGGCCTAGCTTTGCTTGTGGAACTGTGTAAGGAATCTTATGGGAGGAGTTCATTGAAGGCTCCATTAGGAAAGATCCAAGCATGCTTGTAACTGGAGGGGATCTATTTTGCTGGATTTGCTCCTGTTTTCTTGGATTTATAGAGACATTGATATGTCCTAGATAGAACTTCTACTTGATTGATGGGATGGGGGAACATAGAGAGCTAGAGACTTGATTAGATCCCAAGAATGTGTTAATGCTAGCCTTGTGAAAGATTAGGGAGAAGGAGAAGGACGATTCTACTCGTTTCCGCTCAATAGTTCTTGGAGTCCCTTGATTTACTAGGTCGTTGGGGACTTGTCAAGAGGAACACGAACGACTAGTGCTGTTCGAGGTGTTGGTTCTTGTTCTTGTTCTAGAAACTTGATTGATGCGGTTGGAATTTGACAAACTACGAGGAGTAGTACGATTCTACTCGCCTCGATTTACTAGGTCCTTGGGGACTTGGCAAGATGAACACGAACGACTTGTCCTGTCCGAGGTGTTGGTTCTTGTTCTTGTTTTAAGAATGTAGAGGCAAGTTTTTGGTTGATTCATGCAGTTGAAATTTGACAAATTACGAGGAGAAGTACGATTCTACTCGTTTCCGCTTGATAGTTCTTAGAGCCACTTGATTTACTAGGTCCTTGGGGGCTTGTCAAGGGGAACACGAACGACTTGTCCTGTCCGAGGTGCCGGTTCTTGTTCTTGTTCTTGTTTTAAGAATGTAGAGACGAGTTTTTGGTCGACAAACTAGTCTACATTGTCGCGATTTCATACTTTGATCGGAAACAAACTCAATGTAAACATGCTACTTCAGAGTGAATCCTCTGGCTTTTCATTATAGCTTAATGAAGTAAATATGTACTCTTGTTTACAAACTTTACAGGCTGAGCCTACCTGCCAATTGATTCCTGCTTTCACCGTCAACCATGAAAGCTCGATCGGAGAACGGATGGCATTGCATCAAGTCTCTTCACTTTCGAGGTAAACCAGCCAACGATTTGTGCTTGTTGGAGAAGGTGAAGACCTCTGCCGGTACTCCAGGCGAAGCGCCCGTCTATCTCAACGTGTATGACTTAACACCTGCAAATGGCTACGTCTATTGGGCTGGCCTCGGTATATTTCACTCTGGTATCGAAGGTTAGATTATTTCTCGATCATATGGTCTCCTTTGGGCTTTCCCTTTCGGACTTTCTTTCAAAGTTTTTAAAACGCATCTGTTAGGGAGAGGTTTCTACACCCTTATAAAGAATGCTTTGTTCCCCTCTCGAACCGATGTGGGATCTCACATGTCAAGAGCCTTTACAAATAATTCCCTTTGGACTGTTCCTGTTTTTTATTTGTAGATCATTTAAGGATGTTATTATCTGTGTTTTCAGTTTATGGCATTGAATATGCCTTCGGAGCCCACGACTACCCGACAAGTGGCATCTTTGAGGTCGAACCTCGAACATGCCCCGGCTTCAAGTTTAGGAAGTCAATTTATATCGGTACGACTTGCTTGGACCCAATCCAAGTTAGAGACTTCATGGAACGTCAAGCTGCAAACTATCACGGCAATTCATATCACTTGATCGTGAAGAATTGCAACCATTTCTGTGAGGATATATGCAGAAAACTAACCGGAAAACGCATACCGAAATGGATTAATCGGCTTGCAAGGATAGGTACACGGATCCTCGTCTCGCTTGCTCGAAATGCTTGTCATTTCATGCTCGATCCTATGTGATGTTAAAACAGGACACCCTTTGATTATGCAGGTTCAAAATGCAACTGCATTCTCCCCAAGGCACTTAAGGCGACAACCATGGAACACGACCCGAGCTTCGAAGGACAGGACAGCGAAAAGAAACGGCTAAGAAGCGGGTTCGGTTGCTTATCCTCGATCTCCATGAATCAGAAGGAAGTTTCAATATCTTCACTGTTTCTACACTCTCATTATAAAGGCTGCCTGCCTCCATGGGAGCTGAAAAGATCCAAAAGTTGGTCATTCAAGTAAGGAGAAGACGACCGAACTACCTACCCCGACGATCCGAGCTAGCTGACAAGTTTCTTCTTCCAGCTCTCGAGATAATAGCCATGGGAGCTAACCGGTATGAGCTTTGTTTCTGATCATTGAGTTGGGGGATAATTCATTCATGATATTTCCATGGCTATGGTCTTTATAGAGATGATCGAACGACTCGTAAGGGTATGTGAGTTGGATCGATTCGAATTTTCGAAACTGTTTGTATTTATTGTGGATCTTCTTGATCAAATCTGGCTTGAAATTGAAAAGGAATGATGTTTTGCTTTTTGGTTGAACTGGAAAGTAGATCATTATAACTGTCCAAGATCTCTTTGACAACTCCAACTCATAATTTATTAGTCATTACAACTTTATTTAGAACATGATTTTATTCCCCACTTCTTTCCTATAAATAAATTGATATAATTAATTCAAGCTTCTTTACGATACATGTCTAGTTAAGTCATACTTGCATAGCGTTCCATTGCAAGTTAAACATTAAATTTGGAGTTCATGCAAGGACGATCCCCATAACTTAGATGCAACTTATTTGTGGTTATATGGTAAAAACGAGAAATGTTTTATGAACCTTTGAAATGTCTAATAAACTCTTAAACTTTTCAACTTTATATTAATTTGGTTCCGTACGCACTTAAAATTCTTAAAAATAGGACCCCGAGTCAAGTTAATTAGGTTCTATATATGCTTGAAAATAACAAATCTATTTTATGTCTAATAGAATCCCGAGTCTTTCGATTTTGACCTATCAGAAACAAAATTAAAAATGAAGGAAAATAATACTGAAAGCAGTAAAATGGTAAGTTTTTACTCATTTTTGTATTCTTGTTAGTGTTAAAGACATTCTTTGTCCATATACTGTGGAAAATAAGAATCATTGATGTGTGAAATGAAGCCAAACAATATGGTGCCAAGAAGATTTAATTGAAGCATGGACATGATGTCCCCTGCAGAAACAGTCTTAAATTGCATACAGGAACTTAGGGGCAACATCTGCCCTACAGTGACGCTCTGAATTATTGGGAACTCATGACATCATATACCCTACAATCTACATTAACAAGGGCATATGCCCTACAATCACTTTATAATCACACAAATACCTGTTTTTTGAGCATCCTCTACTCCCTTTGTCTCTTCCAGATCTACCATCTTGCTGATTGCATCAACTTCTATGAAATTAATAACGGGTTTGGAATAATCGTATTCAATTAATAAATCACGAGTACAATCAAATATTTACACTAATGCATCATTTTATAGTTAGTTAACTAATGATCAAATGAGTTATGGGTCATTATGTGAGATCCCACATTGATTGGAGAGGAGAACGAAACATTCTTTATAAGGTGAGAAAACTTCTACGTAGCAAACGCGTTTTAGAAACCTTGAGGGGAATCCTGAAAGGAAAAGCAAGAGGACAATATCTGACGGTGGACTTGAACTGTTACAAATGGTATTAGAACCAAACATCGAACAATGTTCCAGCAAGGAGGCTGAGCTTCGAAGGGGTAGACACAAGGCGGTGTGCCAACAAAGACGTTTGACCCCGAAGGGGGTGGATTGGGAGATCTCACATTGATTGAAGAAGAGAACAAATGAAAACGAAGACGTTGGGCCTCAAAGGGAAGTGGATTGTGAGCAACAAGACGTTTGGCCCTGAAGGGGGTGGATTGGGGGGTCCCACATTGATTGAAGAAGGGAGCGAATGACAACAAAGACGTTGGCCCCAAAGGGGAGTGGATTGTGAGATCCCACATAGTTGGGGAGAAGAGTGAAGCATTCTTTATAAGGGTGTGGAAACCTCTTCCTAACCGAAGTGTTTTAAAAATCTTAAGGGGAAGCCCGATAAGGAAAACCCAAAGAGGACAATATCTGCTAGCGATAAGTTTAGGCTGTTACACCTTTGGAACTCGTCAAACCTCCAAACTAAAAGCATCCCTATCTTAAAACCTCATAAATCTCAAGGTTTGAAAGTGTACCCTTATACGTGACATCAATAAGTTAGAGCGAACTCTATAAAGCTAATTGAAGGATATATTAATGTGATCTCACTAACTCTGGCTAGGGGGAATTCATTATACTCATAGGAAGTTCAATATGGGAACAAAGTTATAATAATAATTGAGGCAATAACTTTGGCTGCATAGAAGGACAGTGTCATCTGCATCTCACATTAACATAGTCTACCAACTACCTATAATGCAACCTGCATTATCTGCCCCATAGCCAACTTGTGATTTAATGGAATGGTTTCAAGTCTCACACGCCATATTAACCATAGGCCTATGATTCAATATAAAAGGTAAAAATGAAAAAGATGAAGAGCCTCCTTCCTTTTGTTCCTCATGGGATCAATAGAAGAAGAAAAAAGTTGTGATTTGAAAAGCCTAACCCCATGCTCCAGTCAAAAACTGCATAAAGAATGAAGGAGCAAAGGTTTAGCGATTGGTCCAAAACTAAATAGAAATACACACAGCCTTGTAGCGCAGACATTAAGGTCATCAATAACCAGAAATAGAAGGAAGCTGAGTGAGCTACATAAACGACATAGAAAGTAACAAAATTAACCTCAGTTTATAGTCCACAAACAGTGAGATGTATACCCGCAATACAGATAAACAAAGCTAACCCCAAAATATACTTTGGCAAACTCATTGGTAATTGTGCAGAAAATAAGTTAGAGTTGATCAGATTAAAGAAAAAAATGGAGGGAACAGGAGGAACAGAAGAGAGTAGTCAAGAAAATTACTAATAAGCTTAGGCTTGCCTTTAAGATTAGCCTTGAACAAGGTTCCATAACCACAGAGCAACCAAAAGCATGTTTTTTTTTTTACGCGGGGGAATAACGGGCACGAATATTCTACAGATGAAACATTCGTAAATTCATTACAAGAAATCGGTATCACCTTTGAAAAGGAACCTCCAAACCTGAAATATATTATACTGGAGTGAAGTAAAGAGGCGGTTCTTTTCCTACTAATCAGAAGGTAACATCAATTATATATAATTTCGTTTCATTTTCAAGCAGAAAACCTACCAACTTAAGAGTTATTAAATTTCCCAGCTCCCACCTCATAGCAGTCAAGGGACCCTCCTAAGAACATATTGTCAAATGCAATGCAATTTCGTATTCCCTTGCATACCCATCTAAAAATTTTCTAACCTCATTGCATTCAGGTATCATATTGTCTATGAAACTGTCATTTCATCAGACAACTTCTGATGCAATGAACAAGAATCAAGTATGAAATCTTCTTCAAACTCCAATTTCATCAGAATATCTGTAAAATTATATGTCAATGTAGGGTATGAGGGTATCCACTAATGGATCAGGGTTATAGTGCCTGACCCTTCGAGAAGGATTTTGAGAGAGACCAAACGAGAGACAGCCATATGAAACATGAACAATGCAGCAGGATCACTTATCTGTTCCAATTACTGCAGGCATGGCCAAGAAAAAATTGCAATTTACTGAGAACAAATTAACATAACAGGAGTTGCTAAGCAGCTAATTTAACAAAATCAACCGCTCCTCGACTGGTGAATTGCAGTGGAATCGAATAACGTAAAATTCAAGATAATTCACAACGAGAGTATAAACATGAAGCAGATAGCTCATCTAAATCCGCAACGGAACAAGAACAGATCCATTTCCCAAATCGAACAAACTTCCAAGGGATGATACACATAGAATAAATAGATCAGGAAATAAACTAGAGGTCGAAATTCGGATGGAATATAATCGCGTCATTTATTAAAAGTGAAAACATTAATCCAAACCCCCCACAAGAAGAATCAACACAATTGAGTTGAAATAGCTTAGAAAATAACCTAAAAGTCGAGCTTGAGTTCTTCTTTCTCGTCGGAAAGGTAGTGAAGAACATAGGGGGTAACTCGAATTACAGCAACCCATACGCCGAACATAGCAACGTGTGATCGGAGCTGCTTGAGTGCAGCAGCCTTGTCAGGCTTACGCATGAACATTCCTGGAAACATTTTTCGCAGAACAGAGGAATGATCGAAAGTCGACAATAAAACCCTAGAACTCTAATTTGGGATTTTCGAGTTGGGGTGGGTTTAAGGCCGAGTCCGAACCATATTTTTACATAAAAATATTCTTTAATTTTTATTTAAAAAATACTCCTAATAATATCAATAATAAAAATGGTTAATATTTTATTTTTAAAATATTCTTCGAATTAAAAAAATTAAAAATACTTTTACGGTTAGTACTTTATTTTAAAAAAATGTTAAAATTTTTTTGTTATCCGAACGAATGAAAATCATTTAATGTTACTCTTGAAAATTTATTAGTATTTTTTAAACCTTAAATTTAAGGACATTAATAATATTTTTTTTTTTGAAAGTTTTAAGGATGTTTTAGAAGTTAACGAGTATCTTTTAAACTCTTTTGGAGTTAATTTTTTTTTTGAAATACAATATTAACTGTTTCATCCAAAATTAATATTATTGAAACTATTGAAACTTTTGAAAGTTTATGAGTATTTTGAGACACGTTTGTAAGGATATTCTTATTAATTTAGTCTAATAATTTTTTCAAAAAATTTAAATATTTAAGAATGAATAAATTATTAAATACAAATTTTAATTTTACATTTAATAAATTTATTGATTTTTTTAATTCGATAAATCACTTAATTTTAATATATAATTATTAAAATTACAATTTTAATTAAGTCTATGATCTAATTCGATTGAAATTTAAATTTAAATTAATAAAATCGAGCAAATAATAAAAAAAAACATTGTCAACTCTTTATTTAATATATAATTGTTCGGATGGATATTTGTTTTTAATTAAATTTTTAAAAATTAGATAAAAACTTATCAAAAATATATAAATTATTTGTAATGTATCTTTCAAAAACACTTAAATTTTAAATTTTTTTGAAATTATTGGGACCAAATTTATATTTTAAAGAGAATGGAATAACAACTATATTTATTTTTTAAAATTTAAACCTTAGATAAATATTGTAAATTTATTTTTTAGATATAAAATTAATAATTTAAAATTTTATTAAATATTAAAAAAAAACACATTTTTTCCTATAATATCATTCAATGATATAGGGAGAGAATTTGTATTGGCCAACATATTTTCAGTGCTCCATTATGTAAAAAGTTTCCTTTCACATCAATATCACCTTTTGACCCAAATTTTATTTATTTATTTATTATTAAAATTAATTTTTTATTTTTTTTATGACTTTGTGGCTGTGGACTCTAAACATGGCTATTGCAGTGGTTCTCATACATCCATTCTTATTATCTTAATTATTTATTTTCTTTTTAATTAATTAATTAATTATTATTATTATTATTATATTTTGTTTTACGTATGAATGGGTTTTCCTTTTTGGCATCAAATTTCATGGAAGATCCCTGCTCTCCTCTTCTGTAGGCCACCACTTTTTACTTTCTGCTCCTCTGTGCCCACATCTACCCACTTTCTCCAATCAAATTCTGCCACGTGTCTTCCACCTCCGATTCTTTTTGAAAGCCAATTTTTTCCATTAATTCAACTAACAAAAACGTTATCCTATTTCAATATTTAATATTTTAATTTTTTTTTAATATTCTTTTCCTATTTAATCGCATGAGATTTGTATGATATCATCATATTGAATATGATTTAAGTAATATATCGAACAATTGTATTATACTATGATGCGAGAATATGGTTGAATAAGTACATGCCAGCGGGTTCAAAAACAAGCTAGCGTGATAGGTCAGACTTTGCATTGATGCTCGAGTTAATGCTTTGTTTGAAGTGGTGTTGCTAAGTTTAGTTAGAGACCTACTCAACTAGTGTATCTCTTTAAGTGATCGGAGTTATACCTTGGATAAACTTCGAAGGTTGTTTGGGTTTGGATAGGACCGGAATTTAATGAATTTGAGATAGGTTGGAATTATGTTTGATAATATATCGAGAGGAGGGTTGGTGACGTGGCAATAGACACATGGAAGATTGGAATGTGATGGTCCGCAGAAGATGAAAACTCGAGGGCCTTAAATTCATGAACAGTGACGTGTCACTCACCCAAGGTCCTCGTCGACAAATCGCATGGAGGACCTAACAACGAGTCAAAGGATCCAAATAAACCCCCCTTCTCTTCCATCTTCCCTCCATTAAACCCTCCCTTTTTTTCACATCCCTCTCTGCAACAGAACTCACAGTCCGCCATTGCAGCACCTTCCATGTCGACCGCCCCTTCTCCATCTCCATCTCCTTCTCCTTCTCCTTCCCCTTCCACCTCCTCCTCCGCTGCCGCCGCCGTCAATTTCCCTTCCCCCTCATCCTTACTGCCGGGAAAGCTCCCAGTCGACTTCAGTCCTCCTCTAATCGCAATGGTTGTCGTCATCGCTACCGCCTTTCTCATCGTCACTTACTCTCGCCTCATCTCCCGCCACGTCATCCCTCCAATCCTCCTCCTAATCCGCCGCCACCGCCGCCGCTGGCGGCGGTGGCGGCGGAGACGACGGCGCGCCCGATCTTACCTCCCGTCCTCCTCCGGCGGCGACTTGGATTCGCTCCCTTACGATTCGCCTTTCTTCGAGCATACGGATGGCTTCCACGTGTTCTCCCCGTACGGCCTCGACGAATCCATCATCAAGACGATTCCACTCTCCGTCTATACTGCCAAGAGCCGCCGTGACAGCCGTGACCGTGAGTGCGCCGTTTGTCTTCTGGAGTTTGAAGACGACGATTACGTCCGAACGCTTCCGATTTGTTCTCACGCATTTCACGTTGATTGTATAGACGTATGGCTTAGATCACACGCGAACTGTCCTCTCTGTCGCGCGGTGGTTTTCAGGCCAGAATCTCCGTTCACGCCGGTTATGGCAGCAAGAATCCGGCCAAGCCTCGACGAAACGATCTTACAGAGCATCGTATTAGAGCCGCTAGCGGAAGGTCCTATTCCTAATCGAGATTCTTATCACGCAACAGAATCGGAAATCACGCCTTGCGTTGATGAACCAAGGAACAGTAATTCGTTAGAGGATCAAATGAACGGGCGAGATTTCTTACTGAAACGATCGTATTCATTCGGATTCGAACGAAGCTTGGCGTCAGAGAGAATGATTCTGGAACCAGCAACCGCATCGCCATGGAGGTACCGCCGTGGAAGCTTCTGGAGCAAACGGCCATCACCGTTCGGATCTCTACCGAAGGCGAGAGTGTTCTCATTCCGATACTACAGAGGAATGAAATCGCCGTTCTTCAGACGACGAGGAGGATTCTTTCCGCTATCGGAATCAAGCTGGAGATTCTCCAACGGCGTAGGCGGAGGTTCATCGAGACGAAGCAAGTCGATGACAAGTCCAATGTTTCTCCGATCGTCGGTAACCAGCGGAGGAGCAGCAACGTTCTCATCGAGCCGATTGAGATGCGGAGATCCCGAGGCATTACTATCACCGGAGAGATTCAACCGAAGATGAGAGAAAAAAAGAAAAAAAGGGGGAAAATGTGAAAATAGGAGAGGACACGTGTGCGGACAGGATGAGGGAGAGAGAGGGAAAAACGGACGGTGGGAGATAGGGCGGAGGAAGAAAAGCGATGCGACGGAAGGCGGTGGTGGACGGAAGAGAGAGAGAGAAAGGGAAGAGAGAGAAGGGGAGGTGGAAGGTGTTTAATGAGAGCTGTCTGGCAATTTTGTAGGGGTCATTAATGGGAGGTGGGGAGGAGCATTTAATGAAAAATTGACGAGAGAGCCCTCTCTCTCTCTATCTCTAACTTTAATCGATGAACCACTGCCGGTAACAGGTTAAATCCCGACTCTTAACATATTCATATTTAATGCCCCATTTTTTTATTTTATTTTTTATTTTTTTCCATTTGCATCCTTCTCCTCCCTATTTAGGATTTTTCCTTTTCCTTCTGCTCCCTTGTCTCTTTTCATTTTTCATTAAAATTTTAATTTCATATTTAATAAAATAATTAAATTCTAAAAGAGGCATACAATACAATTAAATTCCAAACTTTCGAAATTTTAAATTTTAATTTTTAAAAATTTGAACTTTTTGGCGGGTTCGTGGTTGACTTTTTTTTTTTTTTTTTT